>NW_026264911.1:636559-683505 GCF_000817695.3 Arachis duranensis
TTTGTGATCCGTACAACTAACCAGCAAGTGCACTGGGTCGTCCAAGTAATACCTTACGTGAGTAAAGGTCGATCCCACGGAGATTACTGGTTTGGAGCAGACTATGTTTATTTTATTAATCTTAGTAAGGATGTCAATAAGATTAATTGGATTTAATTGTAAGAAGTCAAAGTATTTGGAATAAGAAATTGTTACTTTATTAATGGAGAATCTGTTGGAGTTTTGGAGATGCTTTGTCCTCTGAATTCCTGCAATGTAATATTCAACTCAATTGTTTATAAAGTTCCATCCATGGCAAGCTGTATGTAGGGTGTCACCATTGTCAGTGGCTACTTCCCATGCTCTCAGTGAAAACGGTCCAGATGCTCTGTCACAGCACGGCTAATTAGCTGTCGGTTCTCGATCATGTTGGAATAGGATCCATTGATCCTTTTGCGTTTGTCATCACGCCCAGCAATCGCGAGTTTGAAGCTCGTCACAGCCATTAAATCCTTGAATCCTACTCAGAATACCACAGATAAGGTTTAGACTTTCCGGATCCTCAAGAATAGCCGCCATCAATTCTAGCTTATACCACGAAGATTCTGATTAAAGAAGCTAAGAGATGCTCATTCAATCTGATATAGAACGGAGGTGTTTGTCAGGCACACGTTCATGGATTGAGGAAGGTGATGAGTGTCACGGATCATCACCTCCTTCACAATTAAGCGCAAGTGAACATCTTAGATAGGAACACACGCGTGTTTGAATGAAATAGAAATAATTGCATTAATTCATTGAGACGCTGCAGAGCTCCTCACCCCGAACAATGGAGTTTAAAGACTCATGCCGTCAAAGTGTATAAAATTCAGATCTGAAAATGTCATGAGGTACAAGATAAGTCTCTAAAAGTTGTTTAAATAGTAAACTAGTAACCTAGGTTTACAGAATATGAGTAAACTAAGATAATTGGTGCAGAAATCCACTTCTGGGGCCCACTTGGTGTGTGCTAGGGCTGAGACTTAAGCTTCTCACGTGCCTGGACACCAAACTGCAACATGGCTATCCACGAGCTGAGGCTTTACTTGGAGTTGAACTCCAAGTTATAACGTGTTTTGGGCGTTCAACACCGGATCATGACGTGTTTCTGGCGTTTAACTCCAGACAGCAGCATGTACTTGGCGTTCAACGCCAAGTTACGTCGTCTATCTTCGCGCAAAGTATGGACTATTATATATTGCTGGAAAGCCCTGGATGTCTGCTTTCCAACGCCATTTAGAGCGCGGCAATTGAACTTCTGTAGCTCCAAAAAATCCATTCCGAGTGTAGGGAGGTCAGGATCCAATAGCATCAGCAGTCATTTTTCAGCCTAACTCAGATTTTTGCTCAACTCCCTCAATTTCACCAGAAAATACCTGAAATCACAGAAAAACACACAAACTCATAGTAAAGTCCAGAAATATAATTTTTGCCTAAAAACTAATAATATTCTACTAAACACTAATTAAAACATACTAAAATCTACATGGAATTACCCCCAAAAAGCGTATAAAATATCCGCTCATCAGTTTTGCACTTCAGCTTTGAGGTGCGTGAATTGGTGTCAAGCTCAATTTAAAGGATCTCGGAAGCTGTTTGGTCACTGCAGTAAGAATTCGGATTACTCATCACCCGACTGGACCAATGTAGATCAAGACAAAGACGGGTGTAGAAGAAAAGTTTGGGATCCTGGAGTCTATTCTGATATTCATCACCCCGGGAGTCTGAAAATCTGTTTGAAGCTGCTCAGAAGCTTCACATGCCTAGTTTGGGACCCCGGAGGCTGTTGGCATTCCAAGCATTGGTGGAGATTTTTGGACGAATTCAAACATAAGCCACCATAACAGGAAGCTTATCCAATGTCCAACTTAAGGACTTTAACTAAAAGTGCTAGGTGGGAGACAACCCACCATGGTATGATCGTCCCTTTTTCAGCTTTCACTTTTGTCTATTTTTTTTATTCTTGAGTTTTGATTGAACCTGGAATTTTGCATAACATTCATGGCATCTGCATTTGCATCTTTTTCTGCATAAAAAAAAGCGTGGGACGCGACCGCATCACTCATGCAATCGCGTCAGTTGCGATGAAACCCCCCCCCCCGCGCGCGCGTGCGATCGCGTCAGTTGCGATAAAATACCTCCCACGCGTCCGCGTCAATCACGCGGTCGCGTGACCTGGAAATCGGCGTAAAGATCCAACGCCCAGAAAGTTGGGCTGGAATCGTGTGGCCATTGTGCCTTTCGCACAAAAGACTCACGCGATTGCGTCCTTGACGCGATCTCGTCACATGCACATATACTAATCCCACGCGACAACGTGAGCGACGTGATCGCATCGCACGGATTGCACACCACCCCAAAGGAGACAGAGAGTTGCACTGACATGACGCTGAAATCGTGCGTGTAGCACAATTTCAAGCGACGCGATCGCATGCCTCAGGCGATCGCGTCACCCCCTCTTCTACCCGTTCCACGCGATCGCACGACCCAAGCGATTGCGTCATCCCCATTTCACCCCAGCCACATGACCGTGTGCCCCACGCGATCGCGTGGATTTGAATTATAACCCCCCTGTCACGCGAACCCTATCAGTCATGCCCCCTTCCTCCCGAAACCACCCTCACCCCTGTCCCAACCTCCTACCCCCTACCCCTACCTGTCCCGAAGATCCTGCCCCCTAACCCGCTGCCACCGCCGCTGCGCCGGACGCCACCCCCAGTCGCCTCTCTGCCCCATTCTCCTTCTTAGCCCACCAGGTTCCGAATCACGTCCCCTTCTATCCATTCGTAGTTCGTTCATATTTTTCTGTTTCTGTTCATCCTTAGGATAGATAAATATGCATGCTGTAGTGGATTTTTAGGTTGTTAGGTAGCTTAGGCTGTGGTTAGTGGATTTAGGTCTGTTTACTTGCACCGTTCGTGTTTATTGCTTTATGTTTTTGCAATCTTGCTGCTCTGATGTTAGTTCATATGCTACAAATCCTTATTTCATGTTGCTCTTTACACTGAATTTTCCTGATTATATTCCTTATATGTAATTGCAAGCTTTAATTTTAATTCATATGAACTATTTGATTGCTGTTTATTTTTCGGGAATATCAAATTTTAGCCAGAATGCTGCCCAAATTTCTGCAAAACGTTCTCATTCATGTTTTGGTTTGGCATTTTGAACTCTATTTTCCTCTGATTTACCCAAACCATTTCATGAATGCCAAGGCAAGCTTCATTATCCTTTTTGATTTCCTGGTTCATAAACTGCATCTGTGATGTTTGATTCCAATTTTTACTTCCTTTATATCTACTTGAATCAGCATCAACCTGTTTTCCTTGTTTGGTTATGAGTTACTTATAGTTCCTACCTGTGAATCCTTGTTACCTGGAATTTTTCATTATGTCACTTACCTTAACCCAATTTTTATCCTACTGACTTACTAATTCTAATTTCCTAAACTCTTTTTCAACACTAACCAAACTAACCTTTTAAAACATTTTCTCTAGCTTTTCACTTTCTTTTAACCTTCTAACCATGGCATAATGATAATTTTTCTATTTAACATGAATTCAATTACATTTTGGATTGTGAATTTTTCCTTTTGAACTTTTCACTCCTATACAATCCTTAATGCACATTTAAAAAACTCATTTTCCTTTTTTTATTTCTCCCTTGCCATTTTGTGTTTTCTTTGACTATATGCCTATTTGCTTTCCTATTTTTATATATCCTAGTTTTCCATTTTTCAGGATGTCTGCCTCCCAGAGGAAAGGAAACGGCAAGGCTACTACTGGTAAGCGTAAAAGAGGAGAATCCTCCATGTCCATCATCGATCTGATGCATGACTCCTCTTGGAGGGAAAAGAACTTTACCCAACAGGAGAAAGCTGACCAGCTGCTCCCTGCCAATGAGCCAGTGAAATTTGCAAACCGGTACTGTGAGCTGAAGTATCCAGTGTTTGCAACCTCTAGGAACCTATACCTGGAGAAGACTCTAAAGATCCCAGGAGAACTCCAGCAATACACCACTGAGCAAATCAAACAAAGAGGGTAGTTCTTTCTGGAGAGAAATTTGGCTGAGGTGAACGCATCTTGGGTAAGAGAATTCTACTGCAACTACTTCTTGACTTCCTTGGATGCAGTACACCTAAGGGAAAAGCAGATTCTGATCACTGAAGAGGCCATAGAGGACATTCTACAACTCCCACTTAAGTCCGATCAGCCTGATGGCTACAAAAAGGCTGAGGAAGACATGCGCCTGATGAAGTTTGATTGGGATGCTGTTAAGGCGAGGATAGCCCTGGACCCGACTGTTCCTTGGGAGATGGGTCAGGACACCACCTTGCCCAAGGGAATCAAGAGGGTGTACTTAAATAATGAGGCTCGGTTATGGCATCAGATCTTGAGCAATTATGTGATGCCGAGTACTCATGAGACAAAGATTCCGGCTGCTATGATCACCCTCCTATGGTGTGTGATGGAGGGTAAGGACCTATACTTGCCACGATTTATCCGACATTATATGACCAGGGTCCACGTCCGAGGCACTCTCCCTTTTCCCTATTTGGTGACACAGCTGGGTCGTCGAGCTGACGTGCTATGGGAGGATGCCGATGAGAGACCATCGGCTGCGGACTGTAGGAAGATCATTCCTCACAGTAGGAACTTCCTAGCTTTGGGCTACAGACCACCACCCTTCACTGCTACTGATGAGATAGCCCCACCATTCGCCGGACCCTCTTCCTCCACAGCTGCCCCTGCTGCCACCTTTACACTTCCACCTGCCTCAGAGCTAGTGTACCACCTCGTGCACCGCTTGTTTCGACAGTTAGATCAGATGGAGCGCCGTAACCGGCACTAGTATGAGAGATCAGAGCGTCGCAGCAAGTGGCGCTATGAGCATCTGAAGCTGATGATCCGACAGGGCAGTGACATCCCCTCCGAGCGTGACACACCTTCAGAACCATCAGAGGAGGAGGCGGATGAGCATGAGGAGGAGACTCATTCCCAGGAGGAGACCCATCAGCAGGCAGGCACAGAGCAGGCTGCTCCCTAGGCAGAGGTTCCACATCAGATTGAGGCTGCAGATCCTGAGATCCCAATCCAGTCAGCACCTCCTCTACAGCAGCTTGATCCTCAGCCCACCACAACCGAGACTCCAGCTACTATTCGTACCAGTGATGACACCCCTTCACACCCGACTTGAATGAGCATCAGGGACGATGCTCCATTTTAAGTGTGGGGAGGTCGCCATCTCTGGCGTATTATCTTGGTGAACCACTACAGACTCTTTTCTTTTATTTTGGATATTTTTCTGTATTTTTCTTTTCTATTGTTATTTTCTGAGTACTTATATATTGCTACTTTTATGTATTTCTACTTTTTTCTGCATTTTGCATTTTTAGTTCATATTTTAGTTATTTAGTTTAGTTTGCAATTCTAACTTATTAATGGATTAATTAGTATAGCTTACCCTTTTTAGTATATGATAGTTGACTTAATTGAAAAATAAAAAGGAAGTAAGCTAAAGACTTTAACAAGATATAAACAATCCACACCTTGTATATCTAGCATTACATGTTAGTTAGTTAATAGCATTTCATCAAGGAGAAACACTAAAACCTTAAAGGCCACCTAAAACAATTTTTTTTATGAGAATAATGAGAAATTTTAACTAAACCTGCATGACATATATGAATGATATATGATTTATGAGTTTGAGAACATACAGCCTGAGTTTTGAGCTTAATTGTATGGTTACATTTAAACCATAATATTTTATTCCTGTGTGTTCTGTCCTTCTTTTGTATTCTGGTATTCTTTGCTTTGTTTTAATCTATATGTCTGATTATAGAATATAGGTACATACCAAGAGAGTGATTGAGGCCTTGTTTGATTTTAACTCACTTATCCCAAATAAAGCCTACCTTTTACATCACCCTTGTTAACCCCCTTGAGCCTTTTAATCCCTTTTGTTTTATAACCACATTACTAGCCTTAAGCAGAAAAAAATAAATTAAAAATCCCAAGTTAAATCCTTGGTTAGCTTAAGATAGAAATAGTGTAATTATTTAAGTGTGGAGAAAGTTTTTGGGATCATGGATGATAGAAACAAAGGTAGAAAAGTTGAAAAGAATAAATATATTGGGAAGCATGCTCATGTGAAATTAAACCAATTAATTACCATGTGCATTAAAAAAAAGTTATTATTTTCAATAAAGGGGATACAAAAGAATTTCCCAAAAATGCAAATTAAAGCAAATGCACATGGTATAAAAACAAAATATGAGCATGTAACATAAAAAGTGGGAATTATGGAAAAATAGGTAAAGAAGCTTTACTTTAGAAATTATGTATGTTAGGTGAGATCTTAGACTAATTAAGGATTCACTTATCAGCTCATTTAGCCTTATACATATACCCTTACCTTTACCTTGGCCACATTACAACCTTAATTAAAGACCTCATGATTTTTGGTATATCTATATTTTATAATTGTTGATTGGTTAGATGAAAAATAAAGTTATAGAAAGTAAGGATAAAAAGAAGAATAAGAGTGATTAACCCAATAAACACTGAGTGATTAGAGAGTAAACACAAAATCCAGTGAGGGTTCAATAACTCATTAACATATATCTCTGCTTAAATTACTAATTGTCTTGCAAGTTTATAAAATGTTTTTCTCTCCCATCTCAATTGTAAAAGTGCTTTATCATTATCTAAGGTTGGATATATATATATATATGATTCCTTGAGAATGTGAATTGATTTAACTACATGTAAGCTTTATATATATAAGTGAATAAAATTAGAATTGCATCATGCATTTAGTTAGTTGAAATTAGATTAGAATTGCATTGCATGGCATTCAACCACTTCAAACCTTACTTTTTACCTTGGACATAGCATGAGGACATGCTATTACTTAAGAGTGGGGAGGTTGATAAACCCATATTTTATGATATATTTTGTGCTTAATCTGAGTGATTTATTCAATCCTTCACCCACTTATTCATATTAATTGCATGGTTTTACTTTCCCTTCCTTATTATGTGATGTATATGAAAAAATATGTTTCCTATGCTTTAAAATTAATTATTTTAATTACCTTTATTTCCATTCGATGCCGTGATTAGTGTGTTGAGTAGTTTCAGATTTTCTAAGGCAGAATGACTTAAAGGATGGAAAAGGAAACGTACAAAAATGGAAGGAAAGTGCAAAACGGAGTTTTGAAGAAACTGGCATCCACTCGATCGCATGGAAGACGCGATCGCGTGCCAAGAGTGAAGAAGCAGCAACGCAGCCGCATGACTGACGCGACCGCGTGACTTGAGCGAATCGCATATGACGCGGACGCGTGACCGACGCGACCGTGTGATAAGAAAAACTCCAGATGACGCGACCGCGTGACCTACGTGGACGCGTGACAGAGGCCTCGTACCAGAATTTACAGAATACGCCCCAGCGAATTCTGAAGCCCTTTTGGCCCAGATCCAAGTACAGACATCATAGATTGGAGGTTATAAAGTGGAGGAATGCATCCATTCAGGGAGTCTCCGAATTTTTAGTCACTTTTCATGATTTAGATCTAGTCTTGAGAGAGGTTCTCTCCTCTCTCTCTTTAGGATTTAGGATTTAGGACTTCTCTTAGTTTTAGGAGTAACTCTCGATCCCAGGTTCAATGTTCTTTTACTCTATGTTATTTTTAATTTTCAGACATTTGAATGCTTGCTTGTATTAGTTCCGTTGCCTAATTGGCCTATGCCACTTTCATGATGATTTTATTATTTAATGATATTTGAGGTATTTCAGTTTATGATTGTCCCTTTTTATTATCCCCAATCTGAAGATATTGTTATTCCAGTAGATTTAATTTCTTTCCTTTTGGTTTTGGTTAAGAAATCAGTAACTCAGGAGTTATCTTTGCTCAACATAATTGATAACTGTTATCTTTGCTAATTGAACTGAACTTCAATAATCCCAACCTTTTCTTAGGAAATAAATAGGATTCGAAGGTCAACTAATTAGTCCCTTGACTTTCCTTTGCTTTAGCAAAGGTTGACTAAGTGGAATTAAGATTCAACTTTTATTATTATTGCTAAGAATAACAAAGTCTGGACTTCCAATTTCTCATACCTTGCCAAAAGTTTGCTTTACAGTATTTATTTATTTTAATTGTCATTTAAATTATTTGCCATATTTATTCCTCATTCTCAAAACCCCAATTTTACCTTTTTCATAGCCAATAATAAGAACATACCTCCCTGCAATTCCTTTAGAAGATGACCCGAGGTTTAAATACTCGGTTATCAATTTTAAAAGGGTTTGTTACTTCTGACAACCAAAACTTTTGTACGAAGGGATTTCTATTAGTTTAGAAGCTATACCTACAACGCGAATATTTTTATATATTCTTTACTAGCAAAAATCTTAACGTCAGGATACCAAACTTAAAAGTTTTAAGATTAAAACACAAAAAAGACTCAAGAACACTTTGAATACTAACAAGAACACAAAGAACAAAACTCAAAGACTCAATGAACACAAGAACATAAAAAGAACATCAAACTTAAAATTTTTAAAAAACCAAAGGGAAATTTTCGAAAATTATGAAGAAAAACAAAAGAAAACACCAAAATTCATGATTTGAAACAAGATTTGACCAAAGAAAAATTATTTTTGAAAACTTTTTGAAAGGAAAGATACCAAAAAAATTGCTATAAGGAATAAAAATAAGGACTTAAAGAAACGAAAATTTACTAAGAACATAAACACAAAGACTCAAACTAAGAACAAAAATTAAAGAAAAAAACAAAAAATTTTTTTTGAAAAGCTTTGTGATTTTTTCGAAAATTGGAGAAGAAGAAAATAAAAATAAAAGACTCAACAAGAACCCAAACAAAGACTCTCAAACAGAAAGCTAAGGATGCTTGAAAATAATTTTTTTTTGAAAAAGGTTTTTGGAAAAAGTTTTAAAATTCTTGAAAAAATAAGGAAGAAGAAAACAAAATAAAAAGACTCAAATAAAATAAAATAAAATAAATTACCTGATCTAGGGAGCAAGACAATCTGTCAGTTTGTTCAAACTCAACAATCCCCGACAACAGTGCCAAAAACTGGGTAGCACGAATCCCCATACTTTCGTACTATTATACCAGCAAGTGCACTGAGTCGTCAAGTAATACCTGAGCGAGTTAGGGTCGATCCCACGGAGATTATGGTTTGAAGCAAGCTATGGTTATCTTGTAGGTCTTAGTCAGGCAGATCAGAAGGTTGTGTTTTTATGATACGGGGAAACTATTCATAAGTTGTATTAGGAATATATTGTTTATATTAAAATCAGTAATAGGAATAGGGTAAAGGATTGGAGTTGCTTTGCCTTTCTGAATTAACTCTGGTACTACTGTCTTTTCTGCTTATGAGTGATCTTCTTCTATGGCAGGCTGTATGTGATCAACACCATGGGCCGTAGTCATTGATCTCCTCTGCTACAGATTGAACACCATTGGCCGTGGTCATCCAATTTGACGAAGGGTGAAGTGCTAGCAAGTCATTCTCCTAGCGATCCTACTCAAAGCACCACAAACAAGGTCGAATCTTCTGGATTAGAGAATGCTACTTCTTTGGATTCTAGCCTATACCACGGAGACCCTAATCTCCCCGGAAATTGGCTGAACTGGTGTCTCATGAAGTCCCCAATGAAGTTGTCAATTAATCATCTGAGAGATGTATAAACATAGCTGTTGGCTCGTGCTTTCTAGTCACGTATTCACACGAACCCAAGTAGATGCAGGTGTTTGTCAGGCATGTTCATCTTAGTGTGATGAATAGAGCTGATTGATCGATCATCGTATTCACCAAGATGAAGATTGGATATACATCTTAGAAACATATCAAACATGGATCGGAGAAGAAACAGTAATACTTTTATTAATTCATAGTACTCAGCAGGGCTCCTCCCCTTAATCTAGGAGGTTTAGAAACTCATACTGAAGTAAAAATACAATGAAAAATGTATATGATTGATGTGCAAGAGAACTATTGTCGATCTAGAATTAATCAAAATGTATATAAGTTCGTTCGTTGCTAGTATAGCCTAGATCAACAAACAATCCTCCGCATCAAAGTTTGATTTTCAAATACAAAACATATAAACCGAGAGTAGTTAAACCTCGGGTTGTTCTCCCTTGGAATGCAGTTGAAGTGCTATGCTTTCGGTTGTGGAGTCAAAATAGGGGTAGTTTCCAAATCAAAGAATGAAAGATTAAAAGAACTAAGAAATAAAAGAACTAAGGAATGATCAAAATTGAGATTAATGCAAGTGAAAAAGAAACAAGATCAAAACTAGTGAAAATGCTATAAATGCAATTAAGATCCTTGGCTTGGGAATGAGAATCCGAGGAATCCTATCATTGCCATAACCACAACTATGGTAATTATGATGAGTCAATCTCGCTTAGTCAGCCCCTAACATCGAGGAGTAAGTCAAGCATGCATAATTGACCTTAATCCATAAGTCCTAACTAACTCACCAAACTAGTTGATAAAAGGCTAGCTTTAATGGAAACAAGAGTCAACTAACTCCCCAAGAATTACCATTAAATGTCGGACATTATGACTCTAGTATCCTAGAAATCCAAACCCCAACCCAAGGTGTGAAAACCTACTCAAAATTACTAAGTGGCATTTTCGCAAACACCTTGTGTGCATAAAAGTGAGACATGGAAAATTGCAAGGAAAAAATAAAGAACTATAACCAACTATCAACAAAACCAAGTATAAACAAGCAATCAAACATAAAGGAAGCATGAAACATTAAATTCATCAATCAAAACTTCAAGAACTCAAAATGCAATTATGAACAAAGTAACTTGAACCAAAAGGAATGAAGGTAAAAGTGCTTTAATTAAAGAGGAAATTGAGAGTACTTATAATTAAAGAAGCAAAATTTCTAAATCAAAGCTTGCTTTAAAATGCTACAATGAAGATGAAAATGAAATCCTAAGAGAGTAATGCTACACTACTTCTACTCCTACTCCTAATTACTTTATAAAAACTATCTCAGTGAGCTCTCTTGATAAGTGTTGAATTCCCCTTCATATAGCATCCAAATTCAGCCTTGAAGCCTTCCAAAATGGGCCAAGAGGCCTTAGAAATCGTGAAGCACGTGTCTCTTTAATAAAATCACGTGAAGGATCCTGTGCATACGCACAGATGTGTACATCCGCACACTTGGCTGAAAGTTGACCTGTGAGTACGCACAGGTGCTTGTGTGCATGCACACTTCGCTGTGTGTGCTTTTCCTTGTTTTCTTCATGTTTTCTCCCTTCTATATGCTTTCTTCCACTTTTGCCTAGCCAATCGTGCCTCAATGACCTGAAATCACTCGCAAAGCATATCACGGTATCGAATGGCATAAAAGTGGAATTAATTTCACCAATTTAAGCATAAAATGCATGTTTTCACATTTAGGATCAAATTAGGGACAAAACACAAAAGTATGCTATTTGGGTGCTTAAGTGTTAGTTTATGTGCTAGAATTCATCCAAATTGAGTCAAAATATATCATCAAATATAGACTAATCAATTCTCTCACACTTAAACAATAGCATGTCCTCATGCTAAACCAACAAGGAAAATGATCAAAAGCGGTAATCAACTTATTGAATGCAACTATCTATATGCATGCACATATGTATATACTATGATAGCTATATATCTATCAATACTATATTATCTATGTAAAATTGGTGAAAACAAACAAATGAATTCCCAAGCAAGTATAGACAAATAGGGCAAAGCAAGAAAATAATCCAATGCAACCAAAATCTAGAGAATTGATTCAAATTTCAAAATGAAGCAACTTGCAAGAATTCATGATAAGAGGTATGGAACATAGAATTGAGTAATTGAACCCAAACTAGTTGTGTGTACACTCTATTACTCGGTGTCTAAGGGTCAATTCACTCAAATCTCTTCCTAATCATGCTTTTAAGGATTTGCTTTTCATCTAACAATCAACAAACATGTGATGCATGAATGCAATTATCATGAGGACTTATTAGGGTTGTAATGGGACTAGGGTAAAGGTGGGATAAATATGGCTAAGTGTACTAAAGTGATTGAATCCTTGATTAGTTTAAGTTTTCCACTCAACCTTTATCAATCCAATAACAAATACATGCAATCCTAACTTCTCATCAATTAATTTCTTACCAACACTCATGTATGCTTTATCATTCACATCCTATATGCATCTCTTATTCTCTTTTCTTTTATTTGGGGCAACTTTCATTTTCCTTTTTTTGAAGGGAAAATAAATGCATATGGTTTACTAGTTCATACAGGAATGCACTCGTTTTCCAAAATTTTCAATGAATGCCCAAAAATAAACATTTTCATTCATTACCAATGTTTCCCAAAATTCTCCCACACTTAAATGAAACACACTCCTTAACCTAAGCAAATCAAGGATACAATCTAAGGTAAATCATGGTTGTCTGCTTAAGGTTGTGATGTGCCAACAAGAACAATGGGGTAATTAAAGCTCAAAGCGGGTTAACAATGGTAAATGAAAAGGGTAGGCTATATGGGTAAAGTAAGCTTTAAACAAAGATGGCCTCAATCATGCTCAATGCAATTCAAAACATCAATCATTGGAAATAAAGAATCAAGCAAAACTAAGATTACAATCATAGAGGAGATATAGCATACAATGAACCAAATTAGTGCTTAAAATATGTAACCACTCAATATAGCTCAAAAACTCACTAGGTATTTGTTCTTTACTTTTCTATGTTCCATAAAATTCATTCAAGCAAGTTTGAAAATAATTTTCCAAATCAATTCAACAGAATTCCCTTGAAATAAAATTCTTGAAAAATTTTGTTGTTTTTCACCAAAATTATTTCCTATATGTATGTATGTTGTGATGGATGCAAATTTTTCAAAATTTTCTAGTTCTTTTCCTAATTTTCAACAAGAAAAAAAGTAACATAAACAATTAGGATCAAAATGAACTAGGCATATACTATTCACATCATCCAATCAAAATCCATATCTATACTATATACCAAGTAAAATAAAGTGCAATATGTATATATATATTATATACCAAAATACAAATATGTAGCAAAAAGTAAAGTGCTGTAAATATCTACAAAAACATAATAAAACTCAAAATAAACTAAATGAAAAGTGTTCAGGAGAGAATGTTTACACCCAAAAATCGTAGATCCTCCTCCACACTTATATCATGCATGGTCCTCCGTGCCAAAAATCGAACCGGGGGTGGTCAACTGTGAGATGCTCCACCGTCTGGAGATGGTGGATGGTGATGACGCTGATACACAATGATGGCGCTGGAAGGCTCTGCGGCGGGCTCAACTGCTGGCTCCTCAACTGCCTAGTCAGCTGGCTCTACTACTGTCTTAGCTCTCGGCTCAGCTACAGCTACTGACTCATCAACTCTCTGAACTGTAACCTCCTCAACTGTGGGCTCCTCCATTCTCTGGTCAGGGGGATCGACTGCCTGGCTAGTTTCAGCTACTGTCTCCTCCGGTACCGGCTTCTCGGTCTCGGGCTCAGGCTCTGGTGTATCTAAAGGAGGTGGCCCAGGGTCTCTACCCTCGAACTTTGCCACTATCCACTGAAAGCGGTGAGCATTGCGGCGCTCACAGCAGTGGAGGATCTGAATGATCCCCCGACCCTGCTCATAAGGCATCTGAGGTCGGGGTGTAGGTACAGGAGGTGTGGGAGGTGCTGAGGGCTCTACTGCTGATAGGGGCTCAGTCGTCTTCCTCTTGTCCTATGGCGGTCCCTCATAGTCGTCGTATGGGAGGAATGGCTTCTTGCTAATGAAGACAGACATCTGGTCTGTCGGGCGTCTCTCCACTCCAGATAAGGCGGCTAATCTGGTGATCATCGATGGGAAGAGAATGTTGTATTTTTGTTGTTGAGTCACCTTCTACATCGAGTCTCGAATAAGGGGAAGAATAGAGCTCCTATTCCCCTCCAGAATAGCCCAAAGCAAAACTGCCACACGAACACGAATGTGAGTGGCATGCGTGCTCGGGAGGGTATTGTCGACAATGATCTATTGCCAGATCCTCACCTCAGGATTTAGGTCAATGCACACAATGCTCTGTGGACCGCATTGTCTCCCCTGCTGTACTCCTATTTGGCATCAGGTGTTCCAATCTTTTTCAGGACGATATGCAATGACAGCTTGCCTGATGTCAATTCCTTCACTATCTGAGGGTAAGCGTTACGAGCTGGAGAAATATGCGAAATATCTAAGAGGGCCTCTAATGCATGATCAGAGGTGTCCAGTATGACACCTTTCAGAAAAACAGTTGGGGCGTCCCTCTTTAGGAGATTTCCGTAGAATTCTTTGACCTGGTGTTCATTTATTTCCACTGGGTCAAATTCTACAAATCTCCAATGGTAAAAATTTAGTCTGTCTTGTATTAGATCTGTATATTTCTCTGGTAAGTTCAACATCCTTTCATAGTGAAAGGCTTTTGATTCTATTTTCTTATGCTGTTCTTGGGCTTCTGCATTAATGAACATGTTCGGTTGAGTTCTCGGAGGTGCAGGAGGAGGACGAGCCAAAGGGTTGGCTTTTTCCTTTCCTTTGCGAGGCATCCTAAAAAAGACAAAAACTGAATACAACTCAGGAGAAGTAGATAGAAATCACAGAAACAAAGAGGAAATAGTCAAACAATGTAAGTTAGAGCCAATAAGATCTACAAACATTCAATTAAGGGAAAACAGTTATAAACAGTTAAATGCTCAAGAAGAATATATATTTCCCATAGTCATGCAACTTAAGTAAAAAATGAAGGAATGAACAACAATTGAAGCATACATACGACTTAGGTGTACAATGGAAGTGAATTGACTTGAGAGAAGTTGATTATTGCAGTTTTGCAATTAAAGTTGGAAGACTTAACAAAAATTGGCATAAAAGGCAATAATCAATGCAACAGTGGGAGTATGCACTTATTCATGTTGAGAGGTGAAAGACAATCAAACGCATACAACCCTTGTTCAGAAAGCAATAAGCTGAAAGAGTTCAATTTGAATTGCTCAAAAACTTGCAGAAAAATAAGTGGCTATGCATGTGATTATCTATGTTCAGAAACTTCATGAATAGGCAACAGCATCAATTCACTGCACAAAATCAGATTATTCACTTTTAATGTACCAAACAAGATGGTCACAACTGTAGAGTCACTTCAGTTTGGTCTTTTAAGCAAAATCAGCAACCAAGTGCATAACTAACAAATTGTCAACTAAAGTATGATATGCACAGCAAAAGTTAACATCAAACGAAATAATTACAACTATAAATTTCAAGTTCGGTTTGATGTTCAAGCAGAAATTGCACAAGGTACATAGCCATAATCCAAGCTCAAGCATCATCAAAATTAATAGGAAGCTACACAAATATAAATTAAACTGCCTAATGAAAACAAAATTCGAAGCACATGTTGATCAGATAAGAGAATCAAATAAAAAATAATCATTCAGGCGATTTGTCAAGCATATTATCTGCAGAACCTAAAAGCAGCATTCACAGTACAAAGTAGCAGTAAAGCAGCCTAGAAAATTCAACATAATCAGCCAACATTGAAGCATTCAATCCAGAAAACACAAGTCATCTAACCTAATGCCACCTAATAGCTAAAACAGAAATTAAAAGCAGTTAAAACAAAGAAATGCAGAAATAGGGACAGGAGAGAAGCAGGTTACAGAGAAGGAAATGGAACCTGTGATGCAGAGGAGAAGAGGGAAGAAAAAGAGTGTCGGCGAGATGGAGGGTTCGCGGCATCCCAGAAGCTCACCACTGCTGGTTCTCGCCAGAGTAGATGGTGCGAAAAGAGACTGGGCGCAGGTAGGGTTTGCGCAGAAACAAGTGAGAAATGGAGAAGAAATGGAGAAGGTGAAGAAAGGGTGAGAGAGAGGGCGGTTCGGCGACGGCGGGGTGGTGGCCGGCGGTGTAACGTCGACGGAGGTGGTGGTTGGTAGTAATAGGGTTGAATGGTTAGGGGTTAGGTTCAGAAGGAGGAAAATAAGAAAGGGTTAGTGATTGGGAAAACTGAAGCGCGAGTCCCGTTTTCGAATCAGCGTTCAAAAACTGACCTGTGCGTACGCATAGGGTAGTGTGCGGACGCACACAAGGAAGAAGGAAGAGTATGCGTGTGCACAGCAGCATGCGGGCGCTGCGAGCAGAAGGGGTGTCGCGGCATGTGCGGACGCACAAGGGTTGTGCGTGCACACAGGAGAGGCAAAAAGGGGTTGTTTCCACGCACAAGGGATGCGTGCGCTACGACCAGAAGGGGTGTCCAAAGCTGTGCGTGCGCTTTGAGCTATGCACACGCACAGGAGGGTTTTTTTTAACATAAATGGTGGCATGTGCATATGCACGCAAGGTGTGCAGACGCACAGAAAGAAAGGAAGGGGTGTACACACGCACAAGCTGTGCGTGTGCTGTGAACAGAGGGGTGTTTAGGGGTGTGCGTGCGCATGGTGCTGTGCGTACGCATAGAGTCGGAAAAACAGGGGGAATTATGCACGCGCACAAGGCTGTGCGTACGCATCGGACTCTGTTCCTGCAACTAAAATTTTTCCTCTAAGGCATCAACTATGACATCCAAAATAGGTTAACAAGTCCCAAAACATCATAAAACTCCCCAAAACACATTATTTTACTAAAATTAACGAACTACCATCAAAACAAAACTAACCAACCAAGCAAAATAATCAATTATTCAAGCATTAAAACTAAAAGAGAGAAAGTTAGAAGGGTCTTACTGACAATGGCCTAAAGTTGGTTCGGAATTTATCTCAAAATAAGATTGGTGTTGTAAGTATAGTTCCAAACCCAACAATTGACCAATATCAAATTTAAATAAAAAATGTCACAATCCATACAAAAATACCGGGAGTTTTAAATCCCAGGTCGTCTTTCCTACGAGTTGCAATTAAGTGTCATCTTATTGGCTATTAGGGGAAATGGTGGTTGATGGCATGAGATTGCAAGAAATATAAAGTGCAATGATACACGAAAACTTATCTCTCAACAAATTTCCCTTCGACAAGTATACCGAATTGTCGTCAAGTAAAAACTCACAATAGAGTGAGGTCGAATCCACAGGGATTAACGGATTAAGCAATCAATGGTTAATTGATTATCCTAGTAAGACGAATCATATTTGAGTGATAAGTAACAAGGAAATGTAAATGGCATAAAAGTAAGGAAAGCAATAAAGTGCAAGAAAGTAAATGGCACGAAAAGTAAATGTAAGAACTAAAAATAAAATGAACATTGGGATCAAGAGATATTGCAATCCTCCGGATCAAGTTCATTCTCATCTCTTCCTCAATCAATGCATTCATTGATCTCCTTGGCAATCTTAAGTGATTAGATCCCAATTCCTTGGCAACCCAATCTCTCTAAGCTTGAACAATTTCCCAATTCCTTGATTTAATTGCTCATGGGAAGAGATGAAGTTTGGTCACTGATTATACTAAACACATTCATAGATCAAAGTATTGGTAGGATTAAATGTCACAATATCCATCCAACCCCCAACCTAATCCAATGTGAGAGAGCATTTCTAGCATGATCTCCTCATTCCTCTTCCAAGTTTCCAAGGAAATTGATAAACCACTATTTTATGGTTTATCTTGTGCTTAATTGAGTGGATTTTATCAACTCTTTACCCACTTATTCATACTATTTGCATGGTTTTACATTTGCCTTCCTAATTATGTGCTTTGATTGAAAACATGCTTCTTTGGCCTTAAGTTCCATATGTTTAATCCTCTCTTATTACCATTAGATGCCTTGATATGTGTGTTAAGTGTTTTCAGATATTATAGGGCAGGAATGGCTCAGAGGATGGAAAGGAAGAATGCAAAAATGGAAGGAATACAAGAAGTTGGAGAAACTGCTAAGTTGTCTAGCCTGACCTCTTCGCACTCAAATGGCTATAACTTTAGCTATAGAGGTCCAAGCGATGTGGTTCCAGTTGCGTTGGAAAGCTAACGTCCGGAGCTTCGATTTGATATATAATATGCCATAGTTGACCTGAAGCTAGGCAATGCGAACGCGTGATTCACGCGGACGCGTCGCATCTGCGAACTTCAATCCGCGCGGTCGCGTGGGCGACGCCTCCGCGTCACTTGGCCGCGACCTGTACGGACCAAAAAGCACTGGAAGTGACTTCTGGGCTGTCTCTGACCCAGTTTTCGGTCCAGAACACACAGATTAGAGGCTCTGAAGTGGGAGAATGCATCCATTCATAATTATGCTCTCATAATTCATAATTTTAGTTTTAGATATAGTTTTTAGAGAGAGAGGTTCTCTCCTCTCTCTTAGGATTTAGGTAGGTTTTTTAGAAATTAGGATTTAATTCGACTCTTCATCAGGTTCAATATTTCCTTTACTTTATATTTATTTGTTATCTTAGATACTTTAATGCTTTTATTGGTATTTGATTTGTGTTGCCCAATTGGCTTATGAATCTTTCATGTTAGGATTATACATTATTGAGATGTTTTTTAGATTTATGATTGCAATTCAGCTTTCCACTTTTTTGGTCTTGGTTAAGAAATCACTAACTCAGGAGTTATCTTAGCTCAACATAATTGATAACTGTTATCTTTGCTAATTGAATTGAACTTCAATAATCCCAACCTTTTCTTAGGAAATAAATAGGGTTCGAAGGTCAAACTAATTAGTCCCTTGACTTTCCTTTGCTTTAGCAAAGGTTTACTAAGTGGAATTAAGATTCAACTTTCATTATTATTGATAAGAATAACTAAGTCTGGACTTCCAATTTCTCATACCTTGCCAAAGGGTTTGCTTTACAGTCGATTATTTATTTTACTTGTCATTCATCATAATTGTTCCTCATTCTTAAAACCCCCAATTTACAAACTCATAACCAATAATAAGAACATACCTCCCTGCAATTCCTTGAGAAGACGACCCGAGGTTTAAATACTTTGGTTATCAATTTATTTAGGGTTTGTTACTTGTGACAACCAAAACTTTTGTACGAAGGGATTTCTGTTAGTTTAGAAGCTATATCTACAACGCGAATATTTTTATAAATTCTTTACTAGCAAAAATCCTAACGTCAAAATGGTGCCGTTGCCGAGGAATTGCAAACGTGTGTCTTATTATTGGTTATTGTAAATATTTTTCAAAAAAAAATTTCAAAAATTATATCTTTTTTCAAAACACTTTCTTTTTGTTAGTTTCTATTTTTTGTTTTCTTCTACTACTATGAACTCTCACCCCTTTGGCTATGAGTCTGGTTACAATTATGTTGTAGGAAGAGGAAATTATAATGACAACATGCACCGTGGTTGGAACAATCAAAGATGGGAGGAGCCACAAGGATTTGATCAACCCTCATTGCAACAACCACCTCCAATGAACTATCAACAACCATTCTGTGATGCATATCAAGGCAATGGCTATGGTGAGAACTCTTTTGACTACCAACAAGACCCACTATATGCCTATGAACCCCCTCCTCCTCAATATAATTTTGAACTACCATACTCACAAGCTCCTTTCCACCAAACACCTCTGTATGACCCTAATCCATATCTACCATACCAACCACCTTATGAGCCAAATGAACCATACATAGAACCACCACCGCAATATACACCATCTCCTTATCATTATCAAAATGAACCCTCCTATCCACCCCAAACCTCCATAGAGAAAGTATTTGCCGATTTAAACTCTACTGTACAAGCTCTGGTCACCCCAATGGCTTCATGTGGAGAATCTAATGAAGAACGTAGCATGAAGAAGGCACTAGAAACTCCAGTGGACAGTAAGGAGCATGACTTTGTACTGGAACAAGTGGAGGAAGCCATAATTGTTGAAGAGGAAGAAGCGGTTGAAGACTTAGGAGATGCAGAACCTCCATGGGAAATTCAAGTCATAAAGCCTCCTTCCATGGTATTTGAAATTGATGTTGAGGAGGGTGTACAACCTCCAAGGCATGTCATAATAGAAGACTTGGAAGAGGTTAATCAAGAGATGGAGATTCAAGAAGAAGAGGCACAACCTCCCATGCCCTTGGTGTGCAATAAAGAGGAGATTAAATTGGAAGAAAGCTACTAAGAGGAAGATGTTGAAATTGAAGAAGCTTGTAAAGAGGTGGAAGATGTCAAAGAAGAGCACAAGGGAGTGGAGCTTGCACGTTCATTAAAAACACCTCCCCCTAAGTTGCCATCATCCTTCACAACATTCAAGTGGGTGAAATTCATATCCCTTAGCGGGTAAAATTCATATCCCTTAGCTTTCGAATTTCACTTGAATACGGGCTACTGGAGACGGATGGTCAACTTAGAGCTCTTTGCGACATTAAGAGTAAGAAGAAGATGGTCAGTGGTAAGATCTGTCCTGCAAGGTTCATTATGGTTGGAAGCTCAAAATTTAAAGGCAAAGGTTGGTATTGAGCTCAGCTGAATGGGTCTAGGAAGTTGTTTGGATGCTTCAGTGAGAATTCTAAAGCTGAACCACCCGGATGGAATCATGATAATCAACTTGAAGACAGGTGCAGAAACAAGATTTGGGATCCCGGAGGATATTGGATTTGCAAACATTGGTGGAGATTCCTGGATCAGTACAAGCATAAGCCACCATGACAAGGAGCTCACCAAAGGTCCAACTTAAGGACTTTAACTAAAAGTGCTAGGTGGGAGATAACCCACCATGGTATGATCGTTCTTTTTCAATTTTATTTCGTGTTGTTTATTTTTTTATTTTATTTTATTTTATTTTCATTGAACCTGGAAGTTTTCATAGCATCTACATTAACATTGCATATTGCATACTGCATAATTGCATAATAAAAAAAAGGGAAAACATGCACGCGACGCGGCAGCGTCGCTGACGCGTCCGCATCACTAGTGCGTTGGGAAGAAAAGAGTTGAACAGAGAGTCACGCGAGAGCGTGGCTAGAGGCGCGCCATTAGCATAATTTGACACCACGCGACCGCATCGCTCACGCGACCGCGTCATGTGGAACTTTGGCCTCCCACGCGACCGCGTCAACCACGCGGTCGCATGCCATGAAAATCGACGTCAAAAAGGTGCATGGCTGAAAGTTGTGTTGGAATTGGGCTGGACTCGTGCTAGAAGCCCAAGCCCTCTCACGTGAACGCGTCCCTCACGCGGCCGCGTCGTCTTTCAAAAATCACTATACATGCGATCGCGTCACCCACGCAACCGCGTCACCCATATTTTTGGTAAAATGCAATTCCAACAGAGAGTTGTGCGAATGCGAGGATGCACTCGCGCCACTAGCACAAATCAAGTGATGAGGCAACGCGGCCGTGTCACCCACGCGACCGCGTCGCCAGCGTCGCACACTTAACCTAATATTTTATCTTTTCTTCCCCAATTTTTCCTCCCTCCTTTCTTACTTACTTCTTCTTCCCTTCTTTTCCTTCTCATTCTTCTTATTTTTCATTTTCTTTTACTTAATTGCATACTTTCATTCATTGCATTATTTTCATTGGTGTTGGAATTTTATTTGGGTCATTATTTTTTCTATATTTTTGTGGATTATTTGACAATTATATATTACTTTTTAAAGGGTTGCTTGCATGTTCAATTTAATACTTTCAAATAGCTTATTTACCATGCATTCTATGTGTTTGTGAAAACGCCCGTATGGCATTGTGCACTATTTTTAAGATTTCTTTTAATCTACTACTATAAATGCTTGCTTTTCACGAAACCCTTTTTATATTTTATTAATTAAATATAATTGTTATTACAAAAATGTTGTTAGTTTGAAAGACTTGGTAATCTAACTTGGACATTGAATGCTTGATCTATGCTACTCATGCCTTTGCCAGCATGCCAATAAACATCTTGCATTTAACTGTCATCACATGTACTTACCATATTTCCATTGATGACTTTTCACATGTAGTCATAACCATGTGTTAACATCATTCTTCTTTACTGTGCATTGATTACCACCTTTCCCGCTCTTTTCCTTGCTGGATCCCCTAGCTTTACTTGTTACTTTCCTTTTTCCCCTTTCAGGATGGCCACCAAGAAGGGTAAAGAGAGAAAGCTACTCCCAAACCACCGGCAAGGAAAGGAACACAAAGAGCACTAGCTGAGGAACTACAACCCGCATCCACCTGCACATCTCAGCATGCACCGAGGACGGTGCAATCTTTAAGTGTAGGGAGGTCGATACCGATCTCCGCAGGTTAGTTAGTCCCTTCTCAACACCAATGTTAATTTGTTAATTGTTGCATTTGCATGTTTGTTTGATTTTATGCATTTAGTCACTACTTGGTTGAAGTAATATTTTCTTTTTCAAGAAATTTTTATATTTCACTAATTTAAATTGAAAAATTTTTGTTAAATATGTTTGGAAGTTGTATTTGGAACATGATTTTTAAGCCAAAGAACACACAACTTGTGAGATTTTGAGATTAATCACATGGTTACATTATTTAACCATAATATTTTATTCTTGTGTATTTTCTTCTCTATAATTGAAATCTTTACTTTGTTCCATTCTATATGTCCATTATTTAGTATATTTACATGCTTGCATATGATTGAGGCCATTGTTTGATTCTAGCTCACCACTCCCAAATTAGCCTACCTTTTACATCACCCTTGTTAGCCCCCTTGAGCCTTTAATTCCCTCTTATTCTATAAACCACAACACTAGCCTTAAGCAGAAAAACAAATTTAAAATCCCAAGTTGAATCCTTGGTTAGCTTAAGATAGAAATTGTGTAATTGTTTAAGTGTGGGAAAACTTTATGGGAACATGGATAATAGAAACAAGGTAGAAAGTTGAAAAGAATGAATTAATTCAAAATAAAATTTTTGGGAAGCATGCTCATGTGAAATCAAAATAATTGAATTATCATGTGCATATATATATATATGTATATATAATTCAGTATTTGAATAAAGGGGATACAAAAGAATTCCCCAAATGCAAAATAAAGCAATGCACATGGGACAAAATTAAAAATAATGCATGAGCATGTAACATCAAAAGTGGGAAAAATATGGGAGAATAGGTAAAGAAGCTTTGCTTTACAAAGTATGTATGTTAGGTGAGATTTTAGACTAATCAAGGATTCACTTAATTAGCTCACTTAGCCTTATATATATCCTTACCTTTACCTCAGCCCCATTACAACCCTGAAAAGACCTCATGATGTTTGCATTAGTATACTAAATATTTGTTGATTGGTTAGATGAAGAACAAAGTTTTAGAAAGCATGATTAGAGAAGATTAGAGAGACTGACCCTAGACACTTGAGAGATTTGAGCGCATATACACTACCAGTGAGGGTTCAATGGTTGATTCTATGTTCCCTGCTTTCATGAGCTATCTTCTTACGAGTTTACTTGTCTTTATTTTATATGATTTGAATTAGTGAAATCTGATTTATGTTTGTCTTGGAGAACTTATTTATTTTTAACCAATTAGGTAGAAACATTTTTGCATGTAGTTGCATTCATATAGATAGGTTGCATTTCATACATCCTACCATTCCTCTTCATCTTTATAGTTTCTCTTGAGCTTAGCATGAGGACATGCTATTGTTTAAGTGTGGGGAGGTTGATAAACCACTATTTTATGGTTTATCTTGTGCTTAATTGAGTGGATTTTATCAACTCTTTACCCACTTATTCATACTATTTGCATGGTTTTACATTTGCCTTCCTAATTATGTGCTTTGATTGAAAACATGCTTCTTTGGCCTTAAGTTCCCTATGTTTAATCCTCTCTTATTACCATTAGATGCCTTGATATGTGTGTTAGGTGTTTTCAGATATTATAGGGCAGGAATGACTCAGAGGATGGAAAGGAAGAATGCAAAAATGAAAGGAATACAAGAAGTTGGAGAAATTGCTAAGCTGTCCAGCCTGACCTCTTCGCACTCAAATGGCTATAACTTTAGCTATCGAGGTCCAAACGACGCGGTTCTAGTTGTGTTGGAAAGCTAACGTTTGGGACTTCGATTTGATATATAATATGCCATAGTTGACCTGATGCTAGGTGACGCGAACGTGTGATCTAGGTGGACGCGTCGCATCTGCGAACTTCAATCCGCGCGGCCGCGTGGGCTACACCTCCACGTCACTTGGCCGTGACCTGTACGGACCAGAAAGCGCTGGAAGTGACTTCTGGGCTATCTCTGACCCAGTTTTCGGTCCAGAACACACAGATTAGAGGCTATAAAGTGGGGGAATGCATCCATTCATAATTATGCTCTTATAATTCATAATTTTAGTTTTAGATGTAGTTTTTAGAGAGAGAGGTTCTCTCCTCTCTCTTAGGATTTAGGTAGGATTTTTAGAAATTAGGATTTAATTCGACTCTTCATCAGGTTCAATATTTCCTTTACTTTATATTTATCTCTTATCTTAAATACTTTAATGCTTTTATCGGTATTTGATTTGTGTTGCCCAATTGGCTTATGAACCTTTCATGTTAGGATTATACATTATTGAGATGTTTTTTAGATTTATGATTGTAATTTAGCTTTCCACCTTTTTGGTCTTGGTTAAGAAATCAGTAACTCAGGAGTTATCTTAGCTTAACATAATTGATAACTGTTATCTTTGCTAATTGAATTGAACTTCAATAATCCCAACCTTTTCTTAGGAAATAAATAGGATTCAAAGGTCAAACTAATTAGTCCATTGACTTTCCTTTGCTTTAGCAAAGGTTAACTAAGTGGAATTAAGATTCAACTTTCATTATTATTGATAAGAATAACTAAGTCTGGACTTCCAATTTCTCATACCTTGCCAAAGGGTTTGCTTTACAGTCAATTATTTATTTTACTTGTCATTCATCATAATTGTTCCTCATTCTTAAAACCCCCAATTTACAAATTCATAACCAATAATAAGAACATACATCCCTGCAATTCCTTGAGAAGATGACCCGATGTTTAAATACTTCGGTTATCAATTTATTTAGGGGTTTGTTACTTGTGACAACCAAAACTTTTGTACGAAGGGATTTCTGTTAGTTTAGAAGCTATATCTACAACGCGAATATTTTTATAAATTCTTTACTAGCAAAAATCCTAACGTCAGAGATCCAATTATGGAGAGCTTCTCTTCCAAGATAACTAACCAATTGGATGAAGATCGAAAGGTCTCTAGTAAAATCAAGAGAAAAGAAAGAAGAAGAAGAATGAAAACTACAATTGATCCACTAAATGCAATAGAGCTCTCTAACCCAATGAAAAGAGTTAGTTGTTCATTGCTATACTCAAACAAAAAAGGAAGAAAGTGTAGAAAAATAAAGATGAAGATTAAAACTGAAATTGAAACTTCAAAGTTCATAAATAAAAAGTACAAACTAAAATTTAACTACTATTAAGAAAAGAAGAAGAAAAAGAGAAAAGGAAGAAGAGTGTAGGTGGGGAGGGAGTCCGAAGGCCCCTCTTCAATCCCCCAGATTGATTTCAAAGTAAAAACTAAGGCCTTTATATAGGCTCTCCTAAATTACAAAATAAAATGAAATTAAAAGCAAATTACAATTAAATGAAAATTCCTACCCTAGATGCTTCTTGTGGCCTTGATTGGTTGACACTTGTGGGCTTGCTTGCTTGAGGTTGGGTGGTCCTTGAAAGAGAAGTGAATAAAGTTGAGGTCCAGGTGGTAATCGTTAGTGTTATCGTTAGCCATACCAACGCTACAAGTGTGGCGTTAGTGCTGAAGTTAGTGTGGCTAACGTCACCCTTGCTACCCAGTTGGTGTTTTTGGGGCTTAAAAGATGCCTATTGTTTATGCTCCAGTTTTATTTCCACTATAGACTATTATATATAGTTAGAAATCTCTGAATGTCAGCATTCTAACGCAACTGGAATCACTTCGATTGGATCTCTGTAACTCAAGTTATGCTCCTTTGAAGGGGACAGGGTCGTTGGCATAGTCGCTGGCGTTATTGGCAAAAGTGAGTGCCAATAACGGTAGCGTTCGGGGGATTAATATTGCCAGGTTCTGGAGCTCAAACTTAATGTGCACCCCATACTATTATATATTGTTGAAAAGCCCTGGATGTCTACTTTTCAATGCCTTTTAAAGCTCATCATTTAGAGCTGTACAACTCGAGTTACACTTCTTGGAAGGTGAAGAGGTCAGCTGGCCTTACTACAGGTTGATACCATATTCATCCTTGCACTTTCGGGGCAGGTTTTCTCCTTCAAATTTAGTGTCCACCATATTGTGCCATATATGCTTGGAATGATCTGGAATCCTACTTTCCAATGCCACTAGAATCACCTCATTTGAAGCTTTGTGGCTCAAGTTATTCTTGTTTGAAGAAGGCATGGTCAGGCTGCCAGGTGAGATTTTGCCCACATTAGTGTCCACGTTAGTGGCACTATCGTGGCCACTAACATAGGCCTTCTTTGCTTTGCAAACATTAGTGGTGTTCACTTTTTCCACTAACTTTCACAGCTGCCTCCTTTCTTCCATGTTAATGCCCACGTTAGTGGCACTAACGTGGGTGTTCTTGGCTTCGCAAACGTTAGTGGCGTTCACTTTTTCCACTAATGTTGGAGTTTCTCTTTCCTTCCATGTTAGTTCTCACGTTAATGTAACTAACGTGGGTCTTCTTGCCCTTCGCTAACGTTAGTGGTGTTTACTTTTACCACTAACGTTCCATGCTCTCCTTCTTCAAAGTTAATGCCATTAACTTTCTTACTAACGTTGGGGCTTCTCTTTTCTTCCATGTTAATGGCCACGTTAGTGGTACTAACGTAGCCACTAACGTGGCTCTTCTATGCTTTTTGTTACCTGAAATCAATTAAACAAAGTGCATCAAATTCTTGCTCTTAATCATGGGATCATGCATCATCTATTTTATCATTCAATTCATGCATAATTCTTATGAAATCATTCAAAATTCACAATGTTTGCTTGAATCATGGTATGATTGCATTTTCAACCAAATACTTGCTTATTTCATAAGAAAATGCATGAAACCAACCTAAAGCATACAACAAATGGCTAGTAAAACTAGCCAAGATGCCCTGACATCACAACACCAAACTTAAATCTTGCTTGTCCCCAACCAAGAAAAGAACTGTGCACAAAGAATTCTCTTAATTGGAATGTATTGAAGAATTCCTTATGATGCCTTAGTGGGTGAAGTGAATAAGTGACAGTGGGGTGAACTCTAATTTGTATGCTTATGCAAGGATTCCAGTGCTCATTAGTCCTCACATTTTGGAAGTCTTAGATCTTAGGACTTTCATTCAAATGATGTTATGTAATCCTCTTTATAGATTGTCACCTTGAAGCAGCACTTATTTTCTAGCATTTGTCTTACTTTGTGGAATTTGGCCTTGACTTTAGGTGTCATGTATCAAAGCGGCTTTTTAAGATAAGCTTTTTGATGAGTGGATAATTTATACGCTTTTTGGCATTGTTTTTAGGTAGTTTTTAGTAGGATCTAGCTACTTTTAGGGATGATTTTATTAGTTTTTATGCAAAATTCACATTTCTGGACTTTACTATGAGTTTGTGTGTTTTTCTGTTATTTCAGGTATTTTCTGGCTAAAATTGAGAGGGACCTGGGTAAAAATCTGATAGGAGGCTGAAAAAGGACTACAGATGCTGTTGGATTCTGACCTCCTACACTCGAGACAGATTATCTGGAGCTACAGAACTTCAAATGGCGTGCTCTTAATTGCGTTGGAAAGTAGACATCTAGGGCTTTCCAGCAATAAATAATAGTCCATACTTTATTCGAGTTTAGACGATGCAAATTGGTGTTCAACGCCCGTTCCATGCTATATTCTGGAGTAAAACGCCAGAAACATGTCACAAACCAGAGTTAAACGCCAAAAACACGTTACAACTTGGCGTTTAACTCCAAAAGAAGTCTCTACACGTGAAAGCTCAAGGCTCAGTCCAAGCACACACCAAAGTGGGTCCCAGAAGTGGATTTCTGCACTTAAACTTATTTTTGTAAACCCTAGTAACTAGTTTAGAATAAATAGAACTTTCTCTATTGTGTTTTCATCTTTAATCAGTTTTATGCTATCTTAGACTTTTGTGGAGGCTGGCCATTCGGCCATGCTTGAACCATTATCACTTATGTATTTTCAACGGTGGAGTTTCTACACACCATAGATTAAGGTGTGGAGCTCTGCTGTACCTCGAGTATTAATGTAAAGTACTATTGTTCTTCTATTCAATTCACGCTTATCTTATTCTAAGCTATCCATTCGCACCCAAGAACCTAATGAATGTGATGATTATGTGATGCTCATCACCATTCTCACTTATGAACGTGTGCCTGACAACCACTTTCGTTCTACATGCAAATAAGCTTGAATGAATATCTCTTGGATTCCTTAATCAGAATCTTCGTGGTATAAGCTAGAATCCATTGGCAGCATTCTTGGGAATCCAGAAAGTCTAAACCTTGTCTATGGTATTCTGAGTAGGATTCAGGGATTGAATGACTGTGATGAGCTTCAAACTCGTGACTGTAAGGCGTGGTGACAACGCAAAAGGATAGCAAATCCTATACTTACATGATCGAGAACCTACAGATGATTAGCCGTGCGGTGACAGCGCACCTGGACCATTTTCACTGAGAGGACGGACAGTAACCATTGACAACGGTGATTCCCCAACATACAGCTTGCCATGGAAATGAGTAAGAATGATTGGATAAAAGTAGTAGGAAAGCAGAGATTCAGAAGGAACACAGTATCTTCATGCGCTTATCTGAAATTCCCACCAATGAATTACATAAGTATCTCTATCTCTATTTTATGCTTTATTTATCTTTATATTCGAAAACCATTATAACCATTATAATCTGCCTGACTGAGATTTACAAAATGACCATAGCTTGCTTCATACCAACAATCTCTGTGGGATCGACCCTTACTCACGTAAGGTTTATTATTTGGATGACCCAGTGCACTTGCTGGTTAGTTGTGCGAAGTTGTGAAGAATGTGTGTGAACCATAGTATTGTACACCAAGTTTTTGGAGCCATTGCTAGGAATTATTCGAGTTGTAAAAAGTATGAGTCACAATTTTGCCTATCAAGTTTTTGGCGCCGTTGCCGGGGATTGTTTGAGTTTGGACAACTGACGGTTCATCTTGTTGCTCAGATTAGGTAATTTTCTTCTTATTTTGTTTTCCAAAAAGTTTTCAATAATTTTTCAAAAAAATTTTTTCTTTGTTTTCATTTTTCAAAAAAATACAAAAAAATTATAAAATCATAAAAAAAGAAAAAATTTTTTGTGTTTCTTGTTTGAGTCTTGAGTCAAATTTTAAGTTTGGTGTCAATTGCATGTTTTTAATATTTATGAATTTTTTTTGAAAAATTCATGCATGACATTCTTCATGATCTTCAAGTTGTTCTTGGTAAGTCTTCTTGTTTGATCTTCATTTTTTCTTGTTTTGTGTCTTTTGTTGTTTTTCATATGCATTTTTGCATTCATAGTGTCTAAACATGAAAAATTTCTAAGTTTGGTGTCTTGCATGTTTTTCTTTTCTTGAAAATTTTTCCAAAATAAGTTCTTGATGTTTATTATGATCTTCATAATGTTCTTGGTGTTCATCTTGACATTCATAGTATTCTTGCATGCATCATTGGTTTTGATCCAAAATTTTCATGTTTTGGGTCATATTTGTGTTTTTCTCTCTCATCATTAAAAATTCAAAAATAAAAAATATCTTTCCCTTATTTTACTCATAAATTTCGAAATCTTTGGGTTGACTTAGTCAAAAAAAATTTTAAAATAAGTTTTTTCTTGTTAGTCAAGTCAAGATTTCAATTTTAAAAATCTTATCTTTTCAAAACTTTTTCAAAAATCAAATCTTTTTTCATTTTTCTTTTGTATTTTCGAAACTTTTTAAAAAATTGTTTTTCAAAATCTTTTTCTTAACTTTATTTCATAATTTTCAAAAACATTACTAATAATTAATGTGATTGATTCAAAAATTCGAAGTTTGTTACTTTCTTGTTAAGAAAGGTTCAATCTTTAAATTCTAGAATCATATCTTTTAGTTTCTTGTTAGTCAAGTAATCAATTTTAATTTTAAAAATCAAATCTTTTTAATTTCCTTTTTAAATCTTTTTCATAACATATCTCAATCATATCTTTTCAATCATATCTTTTTTTAAAATTAATTTCAAAAATATTTTCTAACTCCTTATCTTTTCAAAATTGATTTTCAAATCTTTTTCAACTAACTAATTGACTTTTTGTTTGTTTTACTATTTCTTATCTTTTTCAAAACCACCTAACTACTTTCCTCTCTCTAATTTTCGAAAATCACCTCCCTCTTTTTCAAAAATCTTTTTATTTAACTAATTGTTTTAAATTTTAATTTTGTTCCTTTTTATAAATTCGAATTTTAACTTTAATCTAAAATAAAAACAAAAATATTTTTATTTTATTTTAGTTAATTTTCGAAAACTGCTCTCTCTCATCTTCTTCTATTTATTTATTTATCTACTAACACTTCTCTTCTACTCAAAATTCGAACCCTCTTCTCCCCTCTACCTGTGTTCGGATTTTCTTCTTATTTTCTTCTACTCACATAAAGAAATCTCTCTACTGTGGTAAAGAGGATCCCTATTATTATTTTTTGTTCCCTTCTTTTTCATTTGAGCAGGAGCAAGAACAAGAACATTCTTGTTGAGGCAGATCCTGAACCTGAAAGGACTCTGAAGAAGAAATTAAGAGAAGCTAAAATACAACAATCTAAAGAAAACCTTACAGAAATTTTCGAAAAAGAAGAGAAGATGGCAGCCAAAAATAATGACAACAACAATAATTCAAGGAGGATGCTTGGTGATTATACTACACCTACTTCCAATTTTTATGGAAGAAGCATCTCAATCCTTACCATTAGAGCAAATAATTTTGAGCTGAAGTCTCAACTGATTGCTCTAATACAACAGAACTGTAAGTTTCATGGACTTCTATCAGAAGATCCCTATCAGTTTTTAACTGAGTTCTTATAGATTTCTGATACTGTTAAGACTAATGAAGTAGATCTTGAAGTCTACAGGCTCATGCTTTTCCCTTTTGCTATAAGAGACAGAGCTAGAACATCGTTGGACTCACAACCTAAAGATAGCCTGGACTCTTGGATAAGCTGGTCACGGCCTTCTTGGCCAAGTTCTTTCCTCCTCAAAAGCTGAGCAAGCTTAGAGTGGATGTTCAGACCTTCAGACAAAAAGATGGTGAATGCCTCTATGAAGCTTGGGAAAGATACAAGAAGTTGATCAAAAAGTGTCCTTCTGGCATGCTTTCAGAGTGGACCATTTTGGATATATTCTATGATGGTCTATCAGAGTTCTCCAAGATGTCACTGGACCATTTTGCAGGTGGATCCATTCACCTAAAGAAAACCCCTGTAGAAGCTCAAGAACTCATTGACATGGTTACAAATAACCAATTCATGTACACCTCTGAGAGGAATCCTGTGGGTAATGGGACGCCTCAGAAGAAGGGAGTTCTTGAAATTAATGCTCTAAATGCCATATTGGCTCAGAATAAAATGTTGACTTAGCAAGTCAACATGATTTCTCAGAGTCTGAATGGATTGCAAAATGCATCCAACAGTACTAAAGAAGCATCTTCTGAAGAAGAAGCTTATGATCCTTAGAACACTGCAATGGTAGAGGTGAATTACATGGGTGAACCCTATGGAAACACCTATAATCCCTCATGGAGAAATCATCCAAATTTCTCATGGAAGGATCAACAAAAGCCCTAACAAGGCTTTAATAATGGTGGAAGAAACAGGTTTAGCAATAGCAAGCCTTTTCCACCATCTTCTCAGCAACAGACAGAGAATTCTAAGCAGAGCCCCTCTAGCTTAGCAAACACAGTCTCTGATCTATCTAAGGCCACTTTAAGTTTCATGAATAAAACAAGGTCCTCCATTAGAAACTTGGAGGCACAAGTGGGTCAGCTGAGTAAGAAAATCACCGAAACTCCTCCTAGTACTCTCCCAAGCAATACAGAAGAGAATCCAAAAAGAGAGTGCAAGGTCATTGATATAATCAAAATGGCCGAATCCAAAGAGGAAGGGGAGGACATGAATCCCAATGAGGAAGACCTCATGGGACGTCCCCCAGACAGAAAGGAGTTCCCTATTGAGAACCTAAAGGAATCTGAGGCTCATATAGAGACCATAGAGATTCCATTAAACTTCCTTCTGCCATTCATGAGCTCTGAGAACTATTCTTCCTCTGAAGAAGATGAAGATGTAATTTAAGAGCAAGTTGCTCAATATCTAGGAGCCATCATGAAGCTGAATGCCAAGTTGTTTGGTAATGAGACTTGGGAAGATGAACCTCCCATGCTCATTAGTGAACTAAATACATGGGTTCAGCAAACTCTACCTCAAAAGAAACAAGACCCTGGTAAATTCTTAATATCCTGTACCATAGGCACCATGACCTTTGAGAAGGCTCTGTCTGACCTGGGGTCAGGTATAAATCTTATGCCACTATCTGTAATGGAGAAATGGGATCTTTGAGGTACAAGCTGTAAGAATCTCATTAGAGATGGCAGACAAGTCAATAAAACAAGCTTATGGATTGGTAGAGGACGTGTTAGTGAAGGTTAAAGGCCTTTACATCCCTGCTGATTTCACAATCCTAGACATTGGGAAGGATGAGGATGAATGCATCATCCTTGGAAGACCCTTCCTAGCCACAGCAGGAGCTGTGATTGATGTTGACAGAGGAGAGCTAGTCCTTCAATTGAATGCGGACTACCTTGTGTTTAAAGCTCAAGGATCCTTCTTTGCAACCATGGAGAGGAAGCATGAAAAGCTTCTCTCAATATAGAGTCAAACAAAGCCCCCACAGTCAAACTCTAAGTTTGGTGTTGGGAGGCCACAACTAAACTCTAAGTTTGGTGTTGAACCCCCATATTTAAACTCTAAGTTTGGTGTTGGGAGGTCCCAACAATGCTCTGAATATCTGTGAAGCTCCATGAGAGCTCACTGTCAAGCTATTGACATTAAAGAAGCGCTTATTGGGAGGCCCCCCAATTTTTACTTATCTATATTTCTATTGTTCTTTTATGTTTTATTATGTTTATGATCATGTGGAGTCACAAAACAATTGCAAAAATTAAAAACAGAATAAAAAATAGCAGAAGAAAAAGCACACCCTGGAGGAAGAGCTGTCTGGCGTTTAAACGCCAAACAAGCATCTGTCTGGCGTTTAACGCCAGAAACAAGCACCAAGCTGGCATTTAACGCCAGAAACAAGCATCAAACTGGTATTAAACGGCAGAAACAGGCTACATTTAGGCATTTAATGCTAGAAACAAGCTGCAGTCTGGTGTTAAATGCCAAGATTGCATACAGAGGGCGTTTTACATGCCTAAAAGGTGCATGGATGAGAAATCCTTGACACCTCAAGATATGTGGATTCCACAGGATCACCTCAGGATCTGTGGACCCCACAGGATCCCCACCTACCCTACTTTTCTCTTCTTCACACAATCCAATAACACTATACCCTTCACCAATTACCACAATCTCTCTTCCCCATTACCCCTTCACTAATCACATCCATCCACTCTTCCCCATAAACTCTACCTACCTTCAAATTCAAAATCTCTTTCCCACCCAAAACCACCCTAAATGACCGAACCCAAACCCCTCTCCCTCCACTATATAAACCCCTCTATCCTTCTTCATTTTCACACAACACTACCCTTTCTTCTCTCCCTTGGCCAAAACCCACACCTCTCTCCCTCTCCTCCATATCTTCTTCTTCTTCTTCTATTCTTTCTTCTTTTGCTCGAGGGTGAGCAACATTCTAAGTTTGGTGTGGTAAAAGCATAGCTTTTTTGTTTTTCCATAACCATTGATGGCACCTAAGGCTAGAGAAACCTCAAGAAAGAGGAAAGGGAAGGCAATTGCTTCCACCTTTGAGTCATGGGAGATGGAGAGATTCATCTCAAAATCCCATCAAGACCACTTCTATGAAGTTGTGGCCAAGAAAAAGGTGATCCCTGAGGTCCCTTTTAAGCTCAAAAAGGGCGAAAATCTGGAGATCTGACAAGATATTAGAAGAAGAGGATGGGAAGTTCTCTCCAATCCAATTCAATAAGTCGGAATCTTAACGATTTAAGAGTTCTATGCAAACGCATGGATCACTAGGAACCATGATCAAAGCATGAACCCAAACCTAAAGAATTGGCTTACAATGGTTCGGGGGAAATGCTTAGACTTCAGTCCGGAGAACGTAAGGTTGGCGTTCAACTTGCCTATGATGCAAGAAGACGCATGCCCTTACACTAGAAGGGTCAACTTTGATCAAAGGTTGGACCAAGTCCTCATGGACATATGTGTGGAAGGAGCTTAATGGAAAAGAGACTCAAAAGGCAAGCTGGTTCAATTGAGAAGACTGGACCTTAAGCCTGTGGCTAGAGGATGGTTGGAGTTCATCCAACGCTCCATCATCCCCACTAGCAACCGATACGAAGTAACTGTGGATCGGACCATCATGATCCATAGCATCATGATTGGAGAGGAAGTAGAAGTTCATGAAGTCATCCCACTAGAACTCTACAAAGTAGCCGAAAAGCCCTCCACCTTGGCAAGGCTAGCTTTTCCTCATCTCATTTGCCATCTATGCAACTTAGCTGGAGTTGTCATAAAAGGAGACATCCTCATTGAAGAGGATAAGCCCATCACTAAGAAGAGGATGGAGCAAACAAGAGAGCCCATTCATGGATCTCAAGAGACGCATGAGGAAGCTCATCATCAAGAAATCCCTGAGATGCCTCAAGGGATGCATTTTCCTCCAAACAGCTATTGGGAACAACTCAACACTTTTCTAGAAGGATTGAGTCATAACATGAACCAATTAAGGGTGGAACACCAAGAGCACTCCATCATTATCAATGAGATTAGAGAAGATCAAAGAGCTATGAGGGAGGAGCAACAAAGGCAAGGAAGAGACATAGAGGAGCTCAAAGACACCATTGGTCCTTCAAGAAGAAGGCGCCACCCTCTCTAAGGTGGACTCATTCCTTAACTTCCTTGTTCTTATCTCTCTGTTTTTCGATTTTATTCTTTATGTTTGTCTATGTTTTGAGTCTTTACTACATGATCATTAGTATTTAGTAACTATGTCTTAAGGCTATGAATAATTCCATGAATTCTTCACCTTTCTTAAATGAAAAATGTTTTTAATACAAAAGAACAAGAAGTACATGAGTTTCGAATTCATCCTTGAAATTGGTTTAATTATATTGATGTGGTGACAATACTTTTTGTTTTCTGAATGAATGCTTGAACAATGCATATTTTTTATCTTGTTGTTTATGAATGTTAAAATTGTTGGCTCTTGATAGAATGATGAAATAGAGAAATGTTATTGATAAAATGAAAAATCATAAAATTGATTCTTGAAGCAAGAAAAAGCAGTGAAGAACAAAGCTTGCGAAAAAATTTTTTTTAAAGAAAGAAAAAGAAAAAAGCAAGCAGAAAAAGCCAATAGCCCTTAAAACCAAAAGGCAAGGGTAAAAAGGATCCAAGGCTTTGAGCATCAATGGATAGGAGGGCCAAGGAAATAAAATCCAGGCCTAAGCGGCTAAATCAAGTTGTCCCTAACAATGTGCTTGTGGCATGCAGGTCCAAGTGAAAAGCTTGAGACTGAGTGGTTAAAGTCGTGATCCAAAGCAAAAAGAGTGTGCTTAAGATCTCTGGATACCTCTAACTGGGGACTTTAGCAAAGCTGAGTCACAATCTGAAAAGGTTCACCCAATCATGTGTCTATGGCATTTATGTATCCGGTGGTAATACTGGAAAACAAAGTGCTTAGGGCCACGACCAAGACTCATAAAAGTAGCTGTGTTCAAGAATCAACATACTTAACTAGAAGAATCAATAAAACTATCTGAACTCTGAGCTCCTATGGATGCCAATCATTCTAAACATCTAAGAATAAAGTGAGATGCCAAAACTGTTCAGAAGCAAAAAGCTACAAGTCCCGCTCATCTAAGCAGAACTAATATTCATTGATATTTTGGGATTTATAGTAATATTCTCTTCTTTTTATCCTATTTGATTTTCAGTTTCTTGGGGACAAGCAACAATTTAAGTTTGGTGTTGTGATGAGCGGATAATTTATACGCTTTTTGGCATTATTTTTAGGTAGTTTTTAGTGGGATTTAGCTACTTTTAGGGATGTTTTTATTAGTTTTTATGCAAAATTCATATTTTTGGACTTTACTATGAGTTTTTGTATTTTTCTGTGATTTTAGGTATTTTCTGGCTGAAATTGAGGGACCTGAGCAAAAATCTGATAGGAGGCTGAAAAAGGACTACAGATGTTGTTGGATTCTGACCTCCCAGCACTCGAGATGGATTTTCTGGAGCTACAAAACTCCAAATGGTGCGATCTTAATTGCTTTAGAAAATAGACATCCAGGGCTTTCCAGCAATACATAATAGTCTATACTTTATTCGAGTTTATATGATGCAAACTGGTGTTCAACGCCAGTTCCATGCTACATTCTAGAGTAAAATGCTAGAAACACGTCACAAACCAGAGTTAAACGCCAAAAACATGTTACAACTTGGCGTTTAACTCCAAAAGAAGTCTCTACACATGAAAGCTCAAGGGTCAGCCCAAGCACACACCAAAGTGGGCCCCGGAAGTAGATTTCTGCACTTAAACTTATTTCTATAAACCCTAGTAACTAGTTTAGTAAAAATAGAACTTTTTACTATTGTATTTTCATCTTTGATCAGTTTTATGCTATCTTAGACTTTTGTGGAGGCTGTCCATTCGGTCATGCCTGAACCATTATCACTTATGTATTTTCAACGGTGGAGTTTCTACACACCATAGATTAAGGTGTGGAGCTCTTCTGTACCTCGATTATTAATGCAAAGTACTATTGTTCTTCTATTTAATTCACGCTTATTCTTATTCTAAGATATCCATTTGCACCCAAGAACCTGATGAATGTGATGATTATGTGACGCTCATCACCATTCTCACTTATAAACGTGAGCCTGACAACCACTTTCGTTCTACATGCAAATAAGCTTGAATGAATATCTCTTGGATTCTTTAATCAGAATCTTCATGGTATAAGTTAGAATCCATTGGCAGCATTCTTGAGAATCCGGAAAGTCTAAACCTTGTCTGTGGTATTCCGAGTAGGATTCAGGGATTGAATGACTGTGACGAGCTTCAAACTCGCGACTGTAAGGCGTGGTGACAATGCAAAAGGATAGCAAATCCTATTTTTACATGATCGAAAACCGACAGATGATTAGCCGTGCGATGACAGCGCACCTGGACCATTTTCACTGAGAGGACGGACGGTAACCATTGACAACGGTGATCTCCCAACATACAGCTTGCCATGGAAAGGAGTAAGAATGATTGGATGAAAGTAGTAGGAAAGCAGAGATTCAGAAGGAACACAGTATCTTCATGCGCTTATATGAAATTCCCACCAATAAATTACATAAGTATCTCTATCTCTATTTTATGCTTTATTTATCTTTATATTCGAAAACCATTATAACCATTATAATCCGCCTGACTGAAATTTCCAAGATGACCATAGCTTGCTTCATACCAACAATCTCTGTGGGATCGACCCTTACTCACGTAAGGTTTATTACTTGGACGACCAAGTGTACTTGCTGGTTAGTTTTACGAAGTTGTGAAGAATGTGTGTGAACCATAGTATTGTGCACCAAGTTTTTGGAGCAATTGCTAGGAATTATTCGAGTTGAGAAAAGTATGAGTCACAATTTTGCTAACACTTTCAATCAATACTCCCAAACCAGTTGGTCTAAGGTATTATGTGTTGAAGAACCCCTTAGAATTTACTTGCTTAAGCCTCTCTCTTTGATACAAATCCACCACAAGCATTTAACTAGGACAATAACTCTTTGAGTTCTTGTTTCTTTCTTTTTCTTTCTAGTAATTGATGCTCAGAGCCTTAGGCTTGTTCTTTGTTTTTTTTCTTTTTCTTTTGTTTTCTTTTGTTACTGCTTCTTGGATCAATAGATGTTTGAGAAATTCCATAATACTTCTCTAAACTTCATTTCCTGTCTATGAGCTCCCATGCAAGTTTTCACAAACATGCAACCTCAATACACAATCATACAATCAGAACCTCCACTCCTCTTAATCTTTTGCTTGCCCCAAGATTTATAAAATTCTTCAACATTTTCCTTTCAAAATAATGATTTCTTTGTTGCATTCTTAGAGATATTGGGTGCAAGTAAAATTCAAGATGATAATTATGATATCATAGCGACATGTTACAAATCAAATATCAAATTATGCTTATTCACAAGGAGTAATCACACACGCATACAAAGAAAATAGAAGACAATCATGCAATTTAAAGTGCTGAAAATAAGTAAGAGGAAAAAGGAACTTTACCACCTTGTAGTTCATCTTCATTGTTGTTGCCCTTTTTCTCCTATTATTCCCCTTCCCACACCAAACTTAGAATGATTGCTTATACTCAAGAAACAATTAAAACAGTGGTGATGGGGTCTATGATGGATCATGAATGTCTTAGAATGAAGTGTGAGTATGCATGTGTTTCAGCAAGCAAGGTTAAGGATACAATAAGGACACAAGAGATACAAACAGAGACATTTTGATTGCATTAATAAGTGGTGTGCTTGGTACCTTGCATGAAAGATAAGTGGCAACACCAAACTTAGTGTGACACTCTCAATTTAGAATGTTGCAAGTACCCAGTGAAGATTGAAAATCAAATTGTTAAATAGCAACACCAAACTTAGAATGCAATCATATGCCAAATTATTGAAAGTAAACTAAGCAAAGCAAGGAAATGTTACCTACGGTTGGGTTGCCTCCCAACAAGCGCTCTTTTAATGTCATTAGCTTAACATGTTGTTCATGACTTTCTTCCTCTTCTTCTAGTTTGTTAAGAGGAATGACCTCAAGAGGAAAGAGGAGCCAATTAATGCCCCTTGTTTTGAGTGCCTCTCCCCAGCAAGCTGTCTTTTGTTGTTAGCTTGAGGAAACTTTCTTGTTGGGGTAGGGGTGGGATAGCTTTTGGTTGACCTTTTATTCTTCAAGGATATTGTTCTTCTTTTCTTGGTCACCATCCTCTTTTTAGTGCTCATGTTGATTGCCTTCACCACCTTGATTTCAAAACTTGGGTGTTGTATGATGGTTGGAGTGTCTTCTTCATCAAGAGCTTCTTGAATTGGTGGTTCAATGAACTCACCCTTTATGCCATTCTCTGTGTCATTAGAGTAATGTAGACTCCCTTGATTGACTTTCTCCCTTTCTTCTGTGTGATGTTGCATTGAGCCTTTTGGGAGTGAGTTTGCATGTTCCTTTGTCACCCTTAGTAGCCTCTGTGGGTATGGAGCTTTGGGCTTATATACTCTCGTAACCTCCTCATTCTTCATAGAAATCTCACTTGGTATGGGTGCCTCATTTTCTTGTTCTTCTGATTCCTCCCTTGGGTTTGCCATGGTACCACTGACAGAATTGTGGGTAGTGATTTGCTTTGATAGATATCCAAATTGTGCCTCAAGCTTCTTAAGGGCAGCCCCCTGGTTCTGCATAATGGATTTTACTTCCTCTTTGAAAGTCCTAATGTCCTTAGATTCTTCCAAGAGAATTGCCAATAGGTTCTCTATCCTTGATAGCTTATCCTCGAGGGGAGGGTGTGCAACTGGGTTGGAATTTAGAGGTTGAGGGTGGCTATTTTTTGAATGGAATTGGTTGTTTTGTGGTTGTATGTTTTGAGAGTGGTAGGACTCTTGTGGGTAATGATATGGGTTTTGTGGACTGTGAGAAGAATTTTGTGTATAATGCAATGAATTGTGTGAGTGGTGAGATGAATTATATGGATGTGGGAAGGAATTTTGTGTTGAGGCATATCTAAGTGTTGAGGGGTTTTGATGCAGAAAGCTAGGAGGTGAGGTTGAATAATTAAAGGATAATGGCTCTTGATGAATGGGGTGTGAATAAGTGAAATTTCTTTGGTTTTGATCTTCCCAGGCACAGCTGGAGTAGTGATCAAAGTCATCAAAATATGGACTATTTTGTGACCCTTGGAAGCACCCCGTTTCATCTTCTTGATATTCCCAACCAACATTATCATAATAACATAAATTATTTTGTGGCGCTGAGAAGTATCCCATGTAACTTGATTGACCAAAAGATGATCTATACTCCATTTCTCTTCAAAATACTCTGTATCAAACAACAATCACCAATATAAAAGAGATTGGAATTCCCCTTGTCACAGATGAGGAAATTCCCAGTGAGGCAATATCACAAACAATTAGTTAGCAAAAGAAAATAAAGAAACAAAAGAAAACAAAGACAAAAGAAAAGTGTCTAATCTAGTAAATCAATCAACCGGTAGTTTGTTAATCACGATTAATCCCCGGCAACGGTGCCATAAACTTGATGCACGGAAACTTGTCTCTCAACAAATTTTCCTTCGGCAAGTATACCGAATTGTCGTCAAGTAAAAACTCACAATAGAGTGAGGTTGAATCCACAGGGATTAACAGATTAAGCAATCAATGGGTAATTGATTATCCTAGTTAGACGAATCATATTTGAGTGATAAGTAACAAGGAAATGTAAATGGCATAAAAGTAAAGAAAGCAAAAAAGTGCAAGAAAGTAAATGTCAAGAAAAGTAAATGTAAGAACTAAAAATAAAATGAACATTGGGATCAAGAGATATTGTAATCCTCCAGATCAAGTTCATTCTCATCTCTTCCTCAATCAATGCATTCATTGATCTCCTTGGCAATCTTAAGTAATTAGATCCCAATTCCTTGGCAACCTAATCTCTCTAAGTTTGAACAATTTTCCAATTCCTTGATTTAATTGTTCATGGGAAGAGATGAAGTTTGGTCACTGATTATACCACACACATTCATTGATCAAAGTACTGGTAGGATTAAATGTCACAATATCCATCAAACCCCCAACCTAATCCAATGTGAGAGAGTATTTCTATCATGATCTCCTCATTCCTCTTCCAAGGTTCCGAGGAGATCCAATTATGGAGAGCTTCTCTTCCAAGATAGCTAACCAATTGGATGAAGATCGAAAGCTCTCTAGTAAAATCATGAGAAAAGAAAGAAGAAGAAGAATGAAAACTACAATTGATCCATTAAATGCAATAGAGCTCTCTAACCCAATGAAAAGAGTTAGTTGTTCATTGCTCTACTCAAACAAAAAAGGAAGAAAGTGCATAAAAATAAAGATGAAGATTAAAACTGAAATTGAAACTTCAAAGTTCATAAATGAAAAGTACAAACTAAAATTTAACTACTACTAAGAAAAGAAGAAGAAAAAGAGAAAAGGAAGAAGAGTGTAGGAGGGGAGGGAGTCCGAAGCCCCTCTTCAATCCCCCGGATTGATTTTAAAGTAAAAACTAAGGCCTTTATATAGGCTCTACTAAATTACAAAATGAAATGAAATTAAAAGCAAATTACAATTAAATGAAAATTCCTACTCTAGATGCTTCTTGTGGCCTTGATAGGTTGACACTTGTGGGCTTGCTTGCTTGAGGTTGGGTGGTCCTTGAAAGAGAAGTGAATAAAGTTGAGGTCCAGTTGGTAATTGTTAGTGTTACCGTTAGCCATACCAACGCTACAAGTGTGGCATTAGTGCTGAAGTTAGTGTGGCTAATGTCACACTTGCTACCCAGTTGGTGTTTTTGGGGCTTAAAAGATGCCTATTGTTTGTGCTTCAATTTCATGCCCACTATAGACCATTATATATCGTTAGAAAGCTCTGAATGTCAGCTTTCTAACGCAACTAAAATCACCTTGATTGGATTTTTGTAACTCAAGTTATGTTCCTTTGAAGGGGATAGGGTCGCTGGCATAGTCGCTGGCGTTATTGGCAAAAGTGAGTGCCAATAACGTTAGCATTCAGGGGATTAATATTGCCAGGTTCTGGAGCTCAAACACAATGTCCACCCCATACTATTATATATTGTTGAAAAGCCATGGATGTCTAATTTCCAACGCTTTTAGAAGCGCACCATTTAAAGCTCTACAACTCAAGTTACACTTCTTGGAAGGTGAAGAGGTCAGCTGGCCTTACTACAGGTTGATACCATGTTCATCCTTGCACATTCGGGGAAGGTTTTCTCCCTCAAATTTAGTGTCCACCATAGAGTGCCATATATGCCTGGAAAGATCTGGAATCCTACTTTCCAATGCCACTGAAATCACCTCATTTGAAGCTTTATGGCTCAAGTTATTCTTGTTTGAAGAAGACATGGTCAGGCTACCGGGTGAGATTTTGCCCACATTAGTGTCCACGTTAGTGGCAGTAACATGGCCACTAACGTAGGCCTCCTTTGCTTCGCAAACGTTAGTGGCGTTTACTTTTTCCACTAACTTTCACAGCGGCCTCCTTTCTTCCACGTTAATGTCCACGTTAGTGGCACTAACTTGGGTGAGAAACAGGGACGCTTTTGAAGTGTAGCGATAGAGTTTCCACAAAAAAATAATTAATTTTCCACCAAAATTTTTTTTAGCATTTTAATTTTTCCAAACTCTAAAGGCTTAAACACTAGTTTAATTTCCCATGAGAAGTGAGAACCCTTTCACTCACGTCCTCCACAGCCAGCCCTCTCTCCCAGCCCTTCGTCATCATCACTGAGAACCGTCCTCACTGAGAACCCTGGCACCCAGCCCTCTGTCGCCATCCTTTGTCGCGCCCTCTCTCGCAGCCCGCTATCGCAACCCTCTATTGCATCCTCAGCTTTGTAGTTTATCACAAGCCTCATCCTCGGATTCGCACTCCACCGGAACCGTCCTCCTCGGATTCTCACTTTATCAGCGCTGCCTCCGTCGGCGCACCTTGCATCTGTGTGCCCTCCCTTGGTGGTCACTCTCTCTCGTAAAGGTGCTAGGTGAGAACAACATCAACGTCCCCTTGATCCTCGAAGCTTCTGACCGAATCGGCGGCAGGATTTGGAAGGAAACATTCACTGGCATCTCCATCGAGCTCGGTGCTGAATGGATTGCCGGTGTCGGTGGTAAAGTGTCCAATCCTGGTTTAGGGTTTGTCTATTTTTATTTATTTTTCTAAGCTTCTACTTATCAATTTTTTATGATTTTGCTAAAATTTAAATTATTTAATTTTTTATTATGATTTTTTAACTATTTGTTCTTATTCTTTTTCGGAGGATTTGCTTCTGTTTTGATCATTTTTATGATTTTTGGTTATGATTATTTATTGTTGGTTTTGATTATTTGTTTTGATTTTTTCTGATTTCGCTAAATGAAAGCCCTGTCATCGGTGGGATCTGCATTAGAAAACTATTCAATCACTAACTATTGGTATATGAATTGTACTGATATCTTATATTGGAGTATATGAAATTTATGTTTCCATACCACACATGCTGGCATTCTATTAACAAAGCTTGGGGGCAATCCAGCAGCATTACTTGATCTTTCTTTCCCAGTAAAACAGTATTAGCCTTTTCTCGATGTACCTTGATTCACATAGTCATGATATGGAAATGATAAAATACTCACACTACTTTATGTGCACTATTACTAGGTGTCATTGGTGTGGCAAATTAAACCATTTTCAAATCTCTGTGACAAATGTTTTACTGAATAATTAATTACTTTGTTTGGTTAATGGTTGGTTTCTTGAGCTTTGGCATGATTAAAAAATGCAACATTTGGTTGAGTGAGTGGCTAAAATGTAGCCTAATATATATAGACTTATTTATACTTATGTTTTCTCTTTTAAGTAATGGAGAGTGATTTAGTTCAATATGATTCTTGTGTAGGCTCTAAAATATACCAGGAAACTTTGTCCTAGGAACTTGCTAAGCATTTTTCTGCCAGCCTACTAATTGTGGAATCTCTTTTGCTATCTGGTGTATGTTTTGACTATATAGATGTTTTCTAAGATGATTTTATGACTCTTCCATGCTTCATTATCTTTCCTAGATTTTTCTTCTTGGTTTTGCTCAGATGGTTTCTTACTGAATTGCATTAATCCAATAACAATTTGTTTTTCCCAGGGCACATCATTAACAGAAGTGCACAATGCTAAAGAAAGTGCAAGGGCTGAAAGAACACCTGCAGTTGCTAAGAGAAGTACTCAGGTTTCCACATCACAGCACAAGAAATCAGTCTCTAAACTAGTCTCTAGTGTTGATGGTCAAATTTATTCGTAACAATCATTCACCCTCATCGCCACAAACTAAGTAATTTGTGTAATGGAAGAATTATTATAATATTTCCCTTCTTTTTCTTTTGTAGGAGGGAAATACTCATGAACTAAAAGCTCCTCTTTGGCAGCATTTTAATGTACTTTTTTCAAATTCACTGTCAATTTTTTTTTCCTTTTCCAATTCAGAGGTTTTAGATTTTACCTTTCTCTATCTCCCTGTGTATTTTGCTTATATCTTAGTGGATGTAGTGTACTTTGTGAAAGAATTGTGTTTATGGCTTCTTTCGTGTGCTCTAGCCATGGATATGTTTCATGCTTTCATTGTAATTTCCATTTATGAAAGACTAGTCAACTTTGCTATAATATTCATTTTTGTTTCCATATCAGTTTTCTGTTTATATTGCTAATGAAACTTCTATTTGTGTCAATTTCCTATATTCCAAAAGAAATCTTACTATGCAATAATGTATATATACGCCTTGAGATTGTAAGGCATTAGCATCCCTCAGTGATTTTTTTAATTGCATGTATAGGTTGTCTCCGATCAGAGTAAAATGTTGCACTAGTTGTTTTCATTAAAGATGTTGAGTAGGCGATCATTGGTAATTCAAACATTCTGAAGAGTAAACTTGAAAGCTTACCACAAAATGACAAGGTGCTCGATAGTCGAAAGGACAAGGTGCTGTTTGATTATCGTATTATGTTAGCTAACTTTTGTTTTAGTGATCTGATGAGTTTTGAGAATATATTGCTTCTGATTTTGATGGCTCAAACTTTATGTTTCAGTTTCCAAACCACACATGCTGGCATTCTGTTAACAAAGCTTGGGGCCAATCTAGCAACATTACTCGATCTTTCTTTCCTGGTAAAATAATATTAGCCTTTCCTCAACGTACCTTGATTCACTTAGTCATGATAGAAAAATGATAAAATACTCACACTGCTTTATATGCACTATTACTAGGTGTCATTGGTGTGGCAAATTAAACCATTTCAAATCTTTGGGACAAATGTTTTACTGAACAATTAATTACTTTGTTTGGTTAATGGTTACTTTTGTGAGGTTTATATTTCTATATTTACTTTCATGTTGGAAAGTTTTGTTAGGAGGATTTCTTGTCTTCCTTTCTCTTTGTAAACATGATTTTATGTGTAGCCATAGGCCACAGTGCTGGTCCTACATTGTTGCAACACAAAGGATTACTTGCTAAAGTATCACAATGTTACCATATATCCTTGTTTAGGATAAGTTCACTAGATTGCTTGATAGGAGCAAAGAAAGTCCCAAAGCAGTAAAGCAACTTACTCGCCTTTTTCCGAATAGGGTGCCAATACAACTTGGAAGTATCACTTGTTAGATGAATTTAATTGTGCAATTTATATTGTTGCTATTTTACATTTCACGCTTTCTAATGTCGCTGATTGTCGGAAACCGTGGGTTTCTTTGTGTTTGGAAATCTCATTCCTATGATAATATGTAATATATGTAATAAACCTGCTTAGTATGCAGCTGGGTTACATATCTGATTTGCTCTTTTGCAGGTAGAATATGGCAATAAAACCAACAGTTGCATTGAGGGCTATACTTGTTGGAGGGGTTGCAGCATTCGCTAAAATGGCCGGTGCAATAAAGGCCGCAAGTGGTGTAAAAATGGGTGCAGTGCAGTAGCAGTTGCTGCAATAACAGTAGCAGCAACCACAGTTGTGGCAGGATCAAAACAAGAACAAAAGATGTTCCTCAACAATCTCCAAAATGTATCTTTATTTGTTTTTGGAATTCTTTATGTATATTAGTTGAATCTTTTTCCGAGTTTTATGAGAACAAAGAGAGCCATTTGTGGATTGTGATATTGACAGATGGTGAATATAATAACCACTTCAAATGTTTTGTTAGATTTGGAATCATGAAGTCTTAGATGAAGCTGTTCACTCAGCTGAATAGTGTGTTCTAGATGTTGTAAATTTTACTTTGCAAAGTGATGACTTTGTAGTGAATTTGTTTTTTTTTTTTCAATTTTCCTGTACTAGTTTATGTTTGTATTTTTTTATAAAGTTTATTTTAATAACATGATTTAGTTTTTGCATAATGATTAGTTATTTAATGTTGATTATGCTGGCTTTTACAATGTTAACAGTAGTATGGAGTGGCTTAGGAAAGGGTTTATGTAGCTATTGGCACGTTTTATAAACGTAGCCATATCTTGTAGTCATCAACAGCCACGCTTACTAAGTGTGGCTATATATTTCTTTATTGGCACGCTTTTGAAGCATACCAATATATTTCTCTATCGGCACACTTTAAAAGCGTGGCTATATGTACATTTTTCGGTATGTTTTAAAAGCATAGCTATAGAGTTATACATACGGCCACGCTTTTAAGTGTGGCAATAGATGAAAGCGTAGCGAAAAAAAAGTGTGCCGATAGATCGACAAAAGCGTGCCGATTGAACAACCGGCACTTTCGTAGATGTGACCCTTTCAAAAGCGTGTCGATAGCTCAAAAAGCGTGACAATCGAAAAGCTATCAGCACGCTTTTTTGTACTTTTCGGCACGCTTTAAAAGTGTGACAAAAGACTTATTTTCTTGTAGTGCAGGTACCACCCCCTGCCACTTCAAAAGGACGATCTGACAACTTTTTAACTCCCAATTCTCCGATTCATCCTACAACCCGTA
>NW_026264911.1:683692-693216 GCF_000817695.3 Arachis duranensis
AATATTAAAATAATTTACAAATGATAATTTATTTATTATTTACAAATGATACATAAATAATTTAATATTTAGTTTTAATTTAATTAAAATTTTATATTATTTTATTGATATAATTATATAAATAACAAAATTTTATTATTTTTTATAAAAATAATACTATTTCTAAATGTTATTATATCGTTATATCTATTATTAACGAACTTCGAAGATATAAGTTTATTATTACATACTTTACACTTTTCGAGTTTTTATCTGCTATCGATCAATCTAGTAGGAGCCATGGACTCTACTAGAAAGATGTCATACCAATACAAAATAATACAAAATACTTTTCCGCATATGCATTCAAAGTTTTATTGAAATCATTTTCGGAAACTACACCATATTTTACCTTCTAGTGATTTTTTTAAATAAATAAAATAAATATTTTAATTATAAATATATGTTAATTTAAGGATATTTATGAATTTTTACCAAATGATTTATTTCGTTTATAGTGTAAATAAGATAAATTTGATTATTATATCTCGTTTATACTATAAACGAGATAAGACACAAACGCATGGCAATGTATCACGTTTACAAACGTGATATGACACGAACCTTATCTTATTTACAGTGTAAATGAGATATGGCCAAACTTATTCCGTTTACACTGGAAACAAGATAAGTTTAGAGAGCGACTATAAATGAAAGTTGTTCACACCCCCAACCCTACATGTCTCCCACATTTCTCTCATTTCTCTCTTTCTTGCACCATTTTGTTGATATTTATTAGTTTTCCGGATGTTATGGCACGCAGAGATGTACACACGGATATACGGGACTCTGACATCAACCGCCTTAATGCTAGTTGGCACATTGTGAAAGCTATCGACTGAGGTTAGTGTTATCTCTATTGTTTAAATTAATAAGTGTATGCGAATTTATTTCGAGAACTTTTATAGAGTTAGTATTTTAACACATGAGTAGATTAGATGATATTGAGATAACACAGTTTAGGTTAGTTGGAAAGTTAGTAATATCAGTTAGGTGTATAATTTACTCATAGTGAAAGTTAGATAAGTAATTACTTTGATTTGATTAGTTAATTAAATATTTTTGTTAGTTAATATTTTCTTTAAATTCAGAGCGAATTTTTAAGTATTGGTTTTGTATCCTATTTATTATGTTGTGATGTTTATTTGAGTTGCATTTTTGATTTGTTAGAATAGATTTGGACATGCTAGAGAACCTAGTTTGGAATCGAATCTTTATAAAAAATTTTCTTTCAAATAAAGGCCTCGCCTGCTACTAAATAGGTGGGTTAGTCACACACTTGCACCCTCGGACACCATCGTTCCTTACCTGAGGGAGGCTGGGTTCAGCGACATGGTGCAGCTTAGGGACTTTGTGTTTGACAACTCCATGATCACTACATTTGTGGAGCGCTAGCGTCTGGAGATCCATATTTTTCAGCTGCCACAGGGTGATGCACCATCACCCTACAAGACATTGTGTACCACTTCGAATTACGCACACACGAGGAGCCAGTGAGTGGATGTCTGTGTGACTTCTAGACTTCGTACTAGCGACCGACATGGGAGTTCATGGAGGAGTTCTTAGGTGCCAGACCCCCACACGATCCGTAACAGGGTGCCCAGAGGTAGGAGTCATTTAGCATTAAGATGACATGGTTTCGGGACAGAGTCCACCACATGCCTCCGAGTACCATGGATCCAGTCACCCTTCGACAGTACACTAGGTGTTACAACATGCTCCTGATCGGTGGTTACCTCATGACCGACAAGTCCAACAATCAGTGCATATCAAATAGTTGCCACTGTTGGCTAACTTCGGGAGGTGCATCGGTTTGTCGTGGTAGTGCACTGTGCTTGCATAGACATACTATTCCTTGTTCCATGCAGCACAACGTGACACCACAGACATAGCCGGATGTATACTGTTGCTTGTCTTGTGGATATACCACAGAATTCCACAGTGGTGTCTGCCGAAGATGTAGATTTTGACCTTTTCTCTAGAAGTGAGGTAATTGTTATTGTTTAATGTTCTTATCAATTTCTATTTATTTAATTCAAGTTTTACCTACACGGATTGACACGATTTGATTATTGCGTATGTTAACAGGTTGATTGGGATGACCTAATAGACTAGGGACCACCATGCACAAAGGGTCCTCCATTGGCGTATGACGCTAGATCGGCTGCATTTGGAGTACGATTATTGTATAAACTGCTTCTGATGAGCCTATGACACATGGTTATGAAATTTTGGTAGACGTCATATGCCGACCCCAAATTGCATGAGATTACTCCTGAATGGGTAAGGTTTGGCAGGGAATGAGGGACTTAGTTGTCTGTTGTCCCCATGATATGCTTCTATATTGTGGAGTTTCACTAGGAGGAGGTGAGTAGCCAGTTCCTGGTAATCCAGTTAATGTCATCAAGTTTCTGACTATTACTGGATGGGAAGAGGATGTGTGATGCCTTAGTCGCCTTCAGGAGTGGTATGATGGTTTTAGAGCCTAGTTTGAGGAGGGCCACATGATCTCCGTTCAGCCTACCACCAATAATAGGCCAATGCAGGAGTATTGGGTCTAGTACCAGCAAGTCTGCCGGGTCAGACATCTATTTAGGGAGGATGTGCTTGATGACCCTAGACTTTTGACCCTTCCTGGAGACGTGCAACACACACCTAGTCAGCCCAGGGATGTCCTCCACCTTCCACAAGATGTACCTGCCTAGACACTTGGAGACTTGCTTGGAGGGAGAGGGGTGGGAGGGACCCTAGAAGAGATGTAGTGCCTTGACGAGACAGCGTCAGATCCCGCAGGGAAGGGCTAGATATTGAGTCTGAGAAGGAGGCAGATTATGTGATGACCAGAATTCACTACCCCTTTCAAAATTTAGTGAATTAGTTCTTTTGGCAAGCGCACCAAAATTATCGCCAAGTAATAACCCACAATGGAGTGGGATCGTATCCATAGAGATTGGCAAATCTAAGCAGTTTTAATTGATTGATGAATTAGTCAAGCGGATCAATAAGATTGTGAAGTGCAAAATTGTAAGTGATGACATAAATGTAAATGACTAGAATATAAAGAAAAGCAATAAAGTGCAGAAATGGAAATTGCAGAATGTAAAGTGCTAAATCATAAATGACTTGAATGTAAATGGGAGTGGAAAATTGCTGAATGTAAAATTATGCTGTAAAGAAATGGATAGATAAGAATGGGGGAATTCATTGAGATTGGGAGATGTTGTCTCTTTGGATCAAATCTAGCTTATATCTTCTTCAATCATGCAACTCATTGACCTCTTGGCAATCATGATTGATTGAGCCCCAATCCCTTGGTGACTCAATCTCTCAGATCTTGATCAATAGCCAATTCCTTGGTCTAATTGCTCATAAAGAGAGAAATGCTTGGTCCCTGATTATACCGCACACCCTCATAGGTCCAGGTAGAGGGGGGATTATATGTCACATATCCCATCACCAAAACCCAGATTTTACTCAAGTGTGAGAAGGGATTTCAGGCATGATTTCATGTTTCCTTTCCCAAGGTTCCCATGAAACCCAATTGCATTCCATCTCTTTCCCAAGATAATTGAACACTAAGCATTAAGAACGAAATTCCTTCTAGCAAATCAAGAGAAGATGAAGAGAAGAAGAATTTCACTATTATCAATCCATCAAGTACAACAGAGCTCCCTCCCCCAATGAGAGGGAAGTTTGCTACTCATAGCTTGAAAAGTACTCAAAGGTGGAGTGTAAAAGTGGATTTAGAACTAACTGCTTTACGCCCCTTCAGTACTCCTTGCGGGGTATTTATACTACTCCTAGTAAAAATAAAAGAATTACAAAAGTGAAAAAGGGAAAATTACATTTCGGAAGGAAAGAAAACACTCAATAAGCATGACTTCTTAGCTGGCGTGTGGCTGGCGCTCTACCGGCTTGTCACGTACCCTCAAACTAGCTTAGCGTGCCACGCTCAATCTTTCAAGTGACACGCTCGTCTCTCTATCAACCTTGGCGTGCCACGCCTTCAAACTCAAGTGGCACGCCATAGTGGAAGTCTTGTGTTGGCGTGCCACGCCTTCGAGCTCAAGTGGCACGCCTTTTGCTTTTTCGACTTTCCTTTCCACTTTCCTTTGCAGGGGATTTAAAAACTCCCTGGGTCTTTCAGCTTCTGAGGCAACTTCCTCTGTATGATGGCGCTGCATTCATTAGTCAACACTATGGTTTCTTTTGCCTCCCAATTCCTCTTTTTTGTTATAAGCTCCTTTAAGAACTTGGCATAGAGTGGCATTTGTTCTAATGCATCAGCAAATGGTATGTTGATTTGGAGCCTCTTGAAGATCTATAGGAACTTAGAGAACTGGCCGTCCTTCCCATCTTTTCTCAGTCTTTATGGGTATGGTGCCTTTGGCACATAGGGCTTCAAAACTGGTTTTGGTGAAGGTGAAGCTGGGACTTCTCAGAGTTATGGCTTTGCATTCCCCTCTTGGGTTAGCCATGGTATCGCTGAGAAATGTGTGTGTGGAAAGTGGGATTTGCTTGGACAAAATCCCCACTTGTGCTTCCAACTTTGTGATTGCCGCACCTTGATTTTTCAGATTTGACCTGTATTCCTCTTGATTAGCATCTATCCTTCTGTCAGTTTGTGCTTGTCTGTCTATGAGAGAGGAGACTGCCCCTGAAATCTAGAATGACAGTTGTGCTATTGCAGCCTCCATCCTCTCAAAGTTGCTCTTGATTTCGCATGGTTGCGTAGTTGAGGATGATGCATCTTGATTGAGGTTGTTGTGTATGGGTTGGTGGTTATGGTATGATGTGTTTTGTGAGTTATGGTAGGGTCTATGATTCCCTGTTTGATGGTTGGGGTTGTGGTTGGGATGCTGATTTGATGGATAAGGCTTGTTGTGGTCCTAGTTGTGGTTTTATTGATTTCCCCACCCAAAGTTTGGGTGGTTCTTCCAACCTAGGTTGTATGTCTTAGAGTGTGGCTCATATGGTGCTTTGGATGAATTGTTCACATAATTATCTTGCTCCCAGTCACCTTCAGATTCTGATGCATTACCTTCTTGTTGAGAAGTTTGGTCTTGAATGATTGAGGCTTGGTTGGCCTCCATCCTCTTGGTTAATGCTGCTATTTGTGCTGTAATTGCCTTGTTCTGAGCTAACAAAGCATCTACAGAGTTGAGTTCTAGTACTCCCTTCTTCTGAGTCCTTTCTGAGGCATAGAAATACTCATTTTTAGCTACAGTCTCAATGACATCTACGGCCTCTTCAATGGTTTTCTTTTTGTTGTGTGAGCCTCCTGAAGAATGATCCACTGCATTCTTTGCTTCATAGGATAGTGCCTCATAAAAGATATGTAGTTGTACCCACTCATTGAACATTTCTAGTGGGCATCTTCTTGTCAGATCTTTGAATCTCTCCCATGCCTCATAGAGTGTTTCTCCATCTTGTTGTCTAAAAATTTGCACCTCAACTCTCGGCCTATTGATTCTTTGTGCAGGGTAAAATCTCACAAGGAATCTGTTCACGACCTCCTCCCATGTAGTTAAGCTATCCTTGGGGAATGATTCCAACCACTTTACTGCCTTATCTCTGAGTGAGAAAGGGAACAAGAGTAGTTTGTAGATGTCAGGGTGTACTCTGTTGGACTTTACAGTATCACATATCCTCAAGAATGTGTTGAGATGTTAATTGGGATCTTCTTGGGCACTCCCTCCATATGAGCAATTATTCTGAACAAGTGTGATGAGCTGAGACTTCAGCTCAAAGTTATTGGCATGAATTATTGGCTTTAGGATGCTGCTGCCACAATTTCCTGGGTTTGGGTTGATTTAGGAACCTAAGACTCTCCTTTCTTGCCCATCATGATTGACTGGGCCTCCCCTGGCATGGTTATGAACTTCTTCCTCATGATGATTCTCCATATTCTCCTCCATGTTTGTTTCAAAATACTCTTCCTCTTCCTCAGCACCAACAACTCTCTTTCCTCTTGCTTCCCTCCTTAATCTAAGGAAGTTCTCTCAGGTTCATAATCAAAGAAGGTTGAAGCCCTGCTTCTCCTACCTGTCATACAACCAATCAAGGTAAAAAGCAAGAAAAAAAATGGATAAAGAAATTACTATTGTTAGAACAGTTGTTAGTGTGAGTGGTGCAATTGATCAAACAGTTAGAAGAGTGGAAATATGGACACTAAATAAGATAATCAAAGAAGAAGGAAATAGAGCTCAAAATAAAAAAAATGCTAAATAAAGAAAATAAAATAACAAGGAAATTAAATTGCTTAATCTAGCTCTCCAATCAATATAATCACTGTCAAATTTAAGCCAATCCCCGGTAACGGCGCCATAAAACTTGATGACCAGAATTCACTACCCCTTTCAAAAATTAGTGAATTAGTTCTTTTGGTAAGCGCACAAAAATTATCGCCAAGTAACAACCCACAGTAGAGTGGGATCGTATCCACAGAGATTGGCAAATCCAAGCAGTTTTAATTGATTGATGAATTAGTCAAGCGGATCAATAAGATTATGAAGTACAGAATTGTAAGTGATGACATAAATGTAAATGACTAGAATATAAAGAAAAGCAATAAAGTGCAGAAATGGAAATTGCAGAATGTAAAGTGTTGAATCATAAATGACTTGAATGTAAATGGGAGTGGGAAATTGCTGAATGCAAAATTAAGCTGTAAAGAAATGGATAGATAAGAATAGGGAAATTCATTGAGATTGGGAGATGTTGTCTCTTTGGATCAAATCTAGCTTATATCTTCTTCAATCATGCAACTCATTGACTTCTTGGCAATCATGATTGATTGAGCCCCAATCCCTTGGTGACTCAATCTCTCAGATCTTAATCAATAGCCTATTCCTTGGTCTAATTGCTCATGAAGAGAGATATGCTTGGTCCCTGATTATACCACACACCCTCATAGGTCCAGGTAGAGAGGGGATTATATGTCACGTATCCCATCACCAAAACCCAAATTCTACTCAAGTGTGAGAATGGATTTCAAGCATGGTTTCATGTTTCCTTTCCCAAGGTTCCCATGAAACCCAATTGCATTCAATATCTTTCCCAAGATAATTGACCACTAAGCATTAAGAACGAAATTCCTTCTAGCGAATCAAGAGAAGATGAAGAGAAAAAGAATTTCACTATTATCAATCCATCAAGTACAACAGAGCTCCCTCTCTCAATGAGAGGGAAGTTAGCTACTCATAGCTTGAAAAGTACTCAAAAAGTGGAGTGTAAAAGTGGATCCAGAACTAACTGCTTTACCCCCCTTCAGTACTCCTTGGGGGTATTTATACTACTCTTAGTAAAAATAAATGAATTACAAAAGTGAAAAAGGGAAAATTACATTTTGGAGGGAAATAAAACACTCAATAAGCGTGACTTCTTAACTGGCGTGTGGCTGGCGCTCTACCGGCGTGTCACGTGCCCTTCAAACTAGCTTGGTGTGCCACGCTCAATCCTTTAAGTGGCACGCTCATCTCTCTATCAACCTTGGCTTGCCATGCCTTCAAACTCAAGTGGCACGCCATAGTGGAAGTCTTGTGTTGGTGTGCCACGCCTTCGAGCTCAAGTGGCACGCCCTTTGCTTTTTCCACTTTCCTTTGCCTCTGGAAACTTGAACTAGCATGCCACGTCCTTGTTGTGTGCTTGGCTAAGCTCCTCTGAAAAGTTGCACTAGCGTTGCATGCCCAGGGTCTGGCGTGCCACGCCCCTTTGTGAGTGAATGGTTCCTCTGTTTGGTGTGCCACGCCACGAACTCAAGTGGGACGCCCCAATGCTTCTTTGCCCTCTGAATGACACTAGCATGCCATGCCTGGTTGCTCAAGTGGCACGCCTAGGTGAAGAATAGTGAATGGCGTGCCACGCCTTCGATACCAAGTGGCACGCCCCATGTAATTGGCCTCTTCCATCCTCTCTGGAAACTATACCAGCGTGCCACGCCTAAAGCTTGGCGTGCCACGCCTAAAGCTTGGCGTGTCATGCCCATGATCTTGTCTTGTTCCATTAGTTGGTGTGCCACGCCTCGGCCTTCAAGTGGCACACCATAGTGACATGCTCGGATTGGCGTGCCACGCCTTCGACACTAAGTGGCATGCCCAGTCCTTGCTCATGTTATCTTGTGCATTGGCGTGCCACGCCTGGTTGCTCAAGTGGCACGCCTAAGTAAGGTTGAGAGGTTGGCGTGCCATGCCTTCGACTTCAAGTGGCACGCCCAGTCTTCAATTGCCTTCAGCCCCTTCTCTGGATCATTGTACCAGCGTGCCACGCCATGCTGCTCAAGTGGTACGCCCATGTATTTGTGCACTCTTCAAACTTGGCGTGCCACGCCTGGGTCTTCAAGTGGCACGCCAAAGTGACTTTTTGGAGCTGGCGTGCCACGCCTTCGACACCAAGTGGCACGCCATAGTGAAGGTTCTTCTTGAGATGGTGAGTTGGCGTGCCACGCCCTTTTGCTCAAGTGGCACGCCTATAGTAGTTGATGGGTAAGGCGTGCCACGCCCATCCTGGCGTGCCACGACCCTTTTGTGTCCTCTATTTTGCTTTCTGGAATTTTGTACTAGCGTGCCATGCCCACATGCATGCTTGGATCTCCCTTCTGGAATTTAGTATTGGTGTGCTACGCTTAGCTCCTGGCATGCCACACCAGTGTATTTTTGTGGCGTTTGCTCCCAAGTGGCTGATAGGTAAAATTGTGACTCATACTTTTCACAACTCGAACAATTCCTACTCCAAAAACTTGGTGCACAATACTATGGTTCACACACATTCTTCACAACTTCGCACAATTAACCAGCAAGTGCACTGGGTCGTCCAAGTAATAAACTTTACGTGAGTAAGGGTAGATCCCACGGAGATTGTTGGTATGAAGCAAGCTATGGTCATTGGTGGACGAAATTGTGATCACTATTTTGTGCCTTTTGGTATCATTGTAAAATTATGGAATTTAAGAAATTGGCATGAGTGGACACAATTCCGTTCAACTAACCAGCAAGTGTACTCGGTCGTCCAAGTAATACCTTACGTGAGTAAGGGTCGAATCCACAGAGATTATTGGTTTGAAGCAATCAATGCTTATTTTATTAATCTTAGTCAGGAGGCTAAAGAAGTTATTTGGATTTATTTGTAAAAAGCCAAACTACAAATTTCATAAAATTGTAAGTTAAAATAATAGAGTTACTTGATTTTCAGTACTGGGGAATATGTTGGAGTTTTGGAGATGCTTTGTCCTCTGACTTCAACTCTTCCTTGAAATCCTCTTCTCACACGCAGGTTCCTTCCATGGCAAGCTCTATGTAGGGTGTCACCGTTGTCAATGGCTACTTCCCATCCTCGCAGTGAAAACTATGCACGCACTCTGTCACAGTACGGCTAATCACCGGTTGGTTCCCGCTCCTACTGGAATAGAATCACTCTTTTGCGTCTGTCACTAACGCCCAGCAGGTTAAAGTTTGAAGCACGTCACAGTCATTCAATCCCGGAATCCT
>NW_026264911.1:694058-705839 GCF_000817695.3 Arachis duranensis
GTCATCTTGTAAATCTCAGTCAGGCGGATTATAATGGTTATAATGGTTTTCGAATATAAAGATAAATAAAGCATAAAATAAAGATAGAGATACTTATGTAATTCATTGGTGGGAATTTCAGATAAGCGCATGAAGATACTGTGTTCCTTCTGAATCTCTGCTTTCTTACTGCTTTCATCCAATCATTCTTACTCCTTTCCATGGCAAGCTGTATGTTAGGGATCACCGTTGTCAATGGCTACCGTCTATCCTCTCAGTGAAAATGGTCCAGGTGCGCTGTCACCACACGACTAATCATCTATCGGTTTTCGATCATGCAGGAATAGGATTTACTATCCTTTTGCGTTGTCACCACGCCCTACAGTCGCGAGTTTGAAGCTCGTCACAATCATTCAATCTCTGAATCCTACTTGGAATACCACAGACAAGGTTTAGACTTTCCGGATTCTCAAGAATGCTGATAATGGACTCTAGCTTATACCACGAAGATTCTGATTAAGGAATCTGATGCCAAGGTATCTAGGCCAGTTTCATTGACCTTTTCTTTACTATTTTAGGGTAGTTTCATGCAATTTCTTAGGAAATAAGCAAGTTTTTGATGAAATTTCATTTACACCAGGATTCAAGCAACTATTGGGAATTTTACATGATTTCATAAGGATTTTACAAGGATTGAATGACAAATTGATGATGCATAATCTTATGACTTGGGCTAGAGCTTTAATTGCACTTTATTTGCTTGATTTCAGGACAAAAGGAGCAAGAAAAAGCCACGTTAGCAGCCACGTTAATCTAGTTAACGTGACCACTAACGTGGAATAGGAATGAGCTTGTAACGTTAATGAGAAAAATGATCGCCAATAACACCTGCGAAGCCATCATAAGCCCACATTAATTGCCACGTTAACTATATTAACGTGGTAGTTAACGTGGAGAAAAAGGGAGCTCTAGCGTTAGTGGTAAAGGTGAATACCACTAATGCTACAAACTGGAAATTAGCCACGTTAAGAGTCACGTTAACTTAGTTAACGTGAACTCTAACATGGAAAGGGGACAATGCCAATGTTAGTGACACTCACCTTTGTCACTAACGTTGGATCAAGCTAACATTGCCCACGTTAGTGGTCACGTTAAGACCACTAACGTGAAAGTTAACGTGGAGCTAAGCATCATGAACTAACGTTAGTGACACTCACCTTTGTCACTAACGTTGAAAATGGCATTCACTACCACGTTAGTGACCACATTAACCTAGTTAATGTGAACTCTAGCGTAGGAAAGAGGGGGCGTTTGGAGCGTTAGTAACAAAGGTAAGTGTCACTAACGCTCTTGAAGCTAAGGCATGCCCACGTTAAGAGTCACGTTAGTTATACTAACGTGAACTCTAACGTAGGGACAAGGGGCGCAATGCAACGTTATTGAAAAAGGTGATTCCCAATAATGCTTGCGAAGGATTACAAGGCAACGTTAGAGGTCACGTTAGTGCCACTAACATTGAAGTTAACGTGGACTATTTTGGGGTTGGACGTTAGTAAAAAAGGTGATTGCCACTAACGTTCTCGAACCTACATTTTCCCTTAACGTTAACATCACTAACGCCCATGCCTAACTCACACTTTTCTGCAAGCTGAGCCCACTAAAGATTATAATTGCTTCAACTCAAGATCTAAGGCCCACATCCAAGACTCGAAGAACTCACTAGAAGATTAAGAAGAGTAGTATATATAAGAGTAGTTTTGAACTATAGAGAAGCTTGGCACTTTGGAGAACTACCCTCTGTATATTTACTTTTCTGCATTTTCTAGCTAAGCATGTATTCTTTTCTGCCATTTCCCATTTCCAGAGCTATGAACAACTAAACCCCTTTCATTGCATTAGGGAGCTCTGTTGTAATTTGATGGATCAATTATAGTTTTCTTTCTTCTTCCTCTTTCTTTTCTCTTGATTTACTAGAAAGATTTCGATCTTAATTCAATTAGTTAGTTGTCTTGGAAAAGAAACTCTCCATAATTGGATCTCTTCTGAGCCTTGGAAAAGGGATGAGGAGATCATGCTAGAAATACTTTCTCATGTTGGACCAAATTGGCATTTGGGCGGATATAGTGACATGTAATCCTCCCAACACTTTGATTTGGAAATACATATGGTATAATCAGTGACCACACTTCATCTCTTCCCATGAGCAATTAAATCAAGGAATTGGGCAATTGTTCAAACTTAGAGAGATTGGGTTGCCAAGGAATTGGAATCCAATCACTTGAGATTGCCATGGAGATCAATAGATGCTTTGATTGAGGAAGAGATGAAAATGAATTTGATCCGGAGAATACAACATCTCCTAAGCCCAATGAATTCCCCATTTCTGATCTCACCCATTCTCTTTACTTTTTGCCATTTATTTCTATGTTCATCTCCCCGATTCCCCATTTAAGATTCTGCACTTTATTTCCCGCAATTTACTTTCCCGCCATTTAATTTCCTGCAACATCAACTACATTCTGTTTAGCTCAACTAGCATATTCTTCCAACAAAAGTTGCTTGACCAATCAATCCCTGTGGGATTTGACCTCACTCTATTGTGAGTTTTTACTTGACGACAATTCGGTATACTTGCCGAAGGGAAATCTGTTGAGAGACAAGTTTTCGTGCATCAAGTTTATGGCGCCGTTGCCGGGGATTGATTTTGTATCAACAATGATTAAGTTGGAAGTTCAATAGATTGAGCATTTTTCTTTGGTTTGTTTATTTTATCTGGTCATTTACCTTCAGTTTATTTAGTTTCTTCCTCACCCCCTATCCCCTCGTTATTTTCTTGTCCTTTGAATTTACTTACAATTCTGCTCACTAACCCACTAACTGTTTGATAAATTGCACCACTCATACTAACAATCACTCTAACAAGAATAATCACTTCATTTTATCTCTTGCTGTGTGCTCTGTTAGTTGTATGACAGGGAGAAGAGGCACAGCTTCAACTTCCTTTGATTCAGAACCTGAGAGGACCCTCCATAGATCAAGGAGGGAAGCAATGGGGAAAATAGTTGTTGGTGCTGAGGAAGAGGAAGAGTATTATGAAATAAACATGGAGGAGAACTTGGAAAACAACCATGAAGGAGAAGCTCACAACCATGCCAGAGAAGGCCCTGTAAATCATGCTGGGCAAGAGAGGAGAGTTCTAGGCTCTTACATCAATCCAAACCCAGGAAATTGTGGAAGTAGTATACAAAAGCCCACTATACATGCCAACAACTTTTAATTAAAACCCCAACTCATCACCCTTGTTCAGAACAACTGCTCATTTGGAGGAAGTGCCCAAGAAGACCCTAATCAACATCTAACCACCTTCCTAAGAATATGTGACATAGTTAAGTCTAACGGAGTCCATCCGGATGTCTATAGGCTGCTTTTGTTCCCTTTTTCACTCAGGGATAAAGCATCTAAGTGGCTTGAATCCTTCTCGAAGGAGAGCTTAACAAATTGGGAAGACGTGGTGAACAAGTTTTTGGCAAGATTCTACCCTCCTCAAAGAATTAACGGGCTGAGACCTGAGGTGCAAACTTTCAGGCAACAGGATGGCAAAACTCTCTATGAGGCATGGGAAAGGTTTAAGGACTTAACAACAAGATGCCCACCGGACATGTTCAATGAGTGGGTTCAACTTCACATTTTCTATGAAGGTCTTTCTTATGTGTCAAAGAAGGCTGTAGACCATTCATCAAGAAAATCTCTAAACAAGAAGAAAACCATTGAAGAAGCCATATATGTCATTGAAACGGTACCTGAGAATGACTACTTCTATGCTTCTGAAAGAAGCAACACTCGAGGAGTAATGGAGCTGAACCACATGGATGCATTGCTGGCTTAAAATAAGATGACCACCAAGCAGCTAACAGATCTCACCAAGAAGGTGGAAGAAAACCAAGTTGTAGCAGTCATCACTTCATCACCTACTCAAGAAGGAGTGAATGCAGGGGAAGAAGGTGACTGGGAACAAGCCAATTTTGTTGGAAACTCACCTAGACAAATCCATGATCCATATTCCAAAACTTACAACTCTGGATGAAGAAATCACCCTAACTTTGGGTGGGGAAATCAACAAGACCAAGGCTAAGACCAGAGACGCCACAACCACAATTCCAACAACAATGCAACTCACCAACATCCCTCACATAGATCCTATCAACAACCACCTAATCTCAATCCACCATCACTAACTGAGGATAGACTTTCCAAGATTGAGGCTCTACTTGAAGACATATGTAAAGAAGTCCAAGACAACAAGGTGTTTAAGGATAAAGTGCGAGCTAATATCAAGAACCAAGGGGAAACCATCAAGAGACTAGAGTCCCAAGTAGGGTATCTATCTCAATAGTTTCCCAAACCCACTGATGGTTTTCCCAGTGACACACAGAAGAATCCAAGAGGAGAAGCAAAGAAAGTAAGGTGGAAAGAATGCAAGATGATCACCACAAGTGATGAGATGAGTGTGGAGGAAGTGGACACACAAACAAAACACCTCCAAGACAGTCCAAAGAAAAATCATGAAGACAGAAACCATGCATCCCAACCCACACGTAGGGAGGAGCTAAAGAAAGAGGAGATCTTGAACCCATATGCACCCTTTCCCCAATGGCTCAAAGGTGGTATAGCAAGGAGAATGTATTCAAGATTCCTCGATATGTTTGCATCTCTTAAGGTAAATACACCATTCATTAAAGCCCTCCAGCAAATGCCTTCTTACATCAAATATATGAAGGAGCTGCTGGCCAAAAAAGGTTCATTAAAGGGTGGATAAACAATAAAGATGAACAGGGAATGCATCACTCTCATTCAAACAGAGCCACCCACAAAGAAGAAGGATCCAGGGAGTTTCCACATTCCCTATGCTATAGGAGAGACAATGATTGATAAGGGGCTCTGTGACCTGGGAGCAAGTATCAACCTAATGCCTCTATCCCTCATGAAAAAGCTTCAAATCAATGAGCTAACACCTACAGATGTAATCAACAAATTGGCCGACAAAACTCAAAAGCAGGCAATAGGAGTGGTTGAAAACGTGTTAGTGAAGGTTGGGAACTACTTCTTGCCTACGGACATTGTTATCCTGGAAATGGAAGAGAATCTCATCCATCCCATCATCCTGGGAAGGCCATTCTTAGCCACAGCCAGGGCACTTATAGATGTGGAGCGAGGAGACCTAGTATTGAGGATACACGATGAACAGCTCACCTTCAGTGTTTTCAAACCCTCACAAGAAGCATATCATGATAACAAAAAGTCAGAGGAAAAGCACAATAAAGGGTTGATAGAAGAGGCAAGCATGGGAGCATAAGTACCACACCTGAAAATCCTCATTGGTGACAACTAATGTTATCAGAAGGAGCAACACCCAAGTATAATCCAAAAGGAACCAGACCCACCAGAGTCATATGAGACAAGCAACAAAACTTTCCTCAAAGAGAAAACCACAAGTAGCAAAGTGACATCAAAGGACACAAGAAAAAAGGTCCCTAGGGGATGGAAAAACAAAAAGATCCCTACAGAAGATTTCTCTCCAGGAGATGAAGTGGTATCTGCCTACTTTCTATCTATACCACCTCATCTCCCCACTATTCCATCTCAGCTGCCTCCAGTATACACCATTAACAAAATCTTGTCCTTAGAACATGTGGAACTTCTTAACAAAACCAATGGAAACAGGTTCATTGCAAGGGGGGAAGATTTGAAGCACTACCAACCACCCTGACAAGGGCCAAATGTCAAGCTAATGACGCTAAAGAAGCGCTTCATGGGAGGCAACCCATGTTCTATACCCTTTCTCTTTGATCTCTAATAGTAGTAATAAAGCAAAGTTCATGGGTTCTAAATCAACTTCGATAAACCATATAAGAATCCCTACATGCAGTATATAGTACATGATAAGTTTGGTATTCAAGGCACACCAAGAGGGCTTGAACACACTTCATGATATGATATTCTTTTCGAACCTTGTTGCACCATACGATCACAAACAAGTTTGGTGTTACCAATATTGCATGCATGGGAAATTAATTGGTTTGTTGATTTGCATTCATGAAAAGCATTTAGTATATTTAAAAAAAAGGGGATTCAACAGCAGCTATGTCATACTTTAATGTTTCTCACCAAAAATTCAATTGACTTTTTGCATTCCCCTTTGTCTTTTATAGGAAATCAAGAAGGGTATTGGTGGTACTTGATAGGACAATCAAAGAAGGGAGATTCGGCCACTATACCAAGGAGACTCCACACTTGTCTTCAAGGGGAGTATCTTTGGAAGTGTTGCCATGCAACATTGGGAGTTGGATAGCCTTGGAGACCGAACCAAGACCCTCATAAAAGAGGTGATCCTTGTGCTCATCCAATGCCAAGCCCCAACCGTCCATCACTAAGCAACATCATCAATCCAGACCCTTCAAACACCCATCATCTTTCTATATAAATGATCCCCATTCTACATCCTCTCCGTACACACTTGCTATTCTCATTCATCTCCATTCCTTCTCTCAAACACGCATATTTCATCCTCCAACAAAAGTTCCATACACACCCTCTTAGCCACATCTTGTGAGCCGTAACTATATCAACCATTACTCATGGCATCGTCTAGCTCTAAAAGGCGAAAAGGGAAGGAACCTATAGAGCAGCCTCCGTTTGATGAAAAGAAATTTAGAACCTTTTACCATGTACTACAATTTGGGTGGATGGCTGATAAAGAAGTCATATATGAGTTAGGCTTTCAATTCACAAAAATTGAGTGCCCCAAAATCACAGAGAAGGTAGAAAAACGTCGATGGGAGCTCCTCACCAATCCGATTACAAGGGTGAACGTAACTCTGGTAAGAGAGTTTTATGCTAATGCGGTTAGACATGATAAGGAAGATGAATCCTATACAAGTTTCGTGAGAGGGGTAATGGTGGATTTTAGTCCCATGAGCATCATGAGAGTGCTAAAGCTGCGAACCATATCCTTTGCAGAAGAGAGCTATCACTCAAGAATTGATAACAACCCTAACCATTACCAGATTATGAAAGACATCTGTGTGCAGGGAGCGGATTGGGACAGAGACCCCAATGGGAAGCCCATATTTATAAAAAAAGGAGATCTCCTTCCTGAGGCTAAGAGGTGGTTCGAAATTGTAAGGAGATCCATCCTCCCAGCCGGAAACAACTCAGAGGTAAACCTTAAGAGAGCAATAATGGTGCAATGCATAATGAAGGAAGGAGAAATCAAGGTTCATAAACTCATAGCCCAAGGTATTCGGAAGTTTAGGCTACCCCACTACTATTCTCCATCTTTGCAACAAGGCTGGGGTGGTGTTTGAAGATGGAAATCCCGAATGGATAAAAGTTGGCCTTCCAAGTACTTTTCGTCGGATGCATGCTGCTGCACCTCCCCTTCCTCAACGAAGACTAAGAAATAGGCCAGCCCATTGAGCTGAAGAAGGACAGCATCCACAGGAGCAAGCCCCAGCCACCTTAGACATGCACCAATTACAAGAGGCTATTGATACCTTGTCAAGGCAATGCATGGAAAATCAAGGGGCACAGAAGGAGCTTCAAATGCAAATAATGGACCGCCAAGAAGAATCACTCTCAAGATGGATGAATCAGTAAGGGGAATGGCAAAAACAATTGATGGAACAGTAATTTGAACAAGGGAGACAATGGAGTGAGTCCTTCCATAACCTGAACCAAAAGCAAGATCAACAAGAAGAAGCCATCCAAAAGCTAATCAACATCCAAGCACATCAAGGTGCACACATTCATGAGATTCATAGGAAACAAAGAGAACATGCAGATCTTTTTGATGAATAAAGAGCATTTTCGAAAGGGGTTTACATGAGTGAAACTGGATATCATGTAAACACCCAAGCCAGGCTTGGGTACTTAATTGGACAACTACCTGTATTGAATCCTGGGATCACAAAATATGAGGACGTAAAGGATGAATTAGCACGAGTGGAACGAGAAAGGGCCGAAAAGAGTCATGAATCAGTAAGGAAGGCACTAGAAGATTGGAAAATAGTCAGAATGAATCGGATGAAAGGAAGCACAAGTGGACAAAAAGAAGACAAGGAAGCAAAAGAACATGAGCATTCCAATAAGTGAAAGGTGGTAGTGTTCCTTCTTAGTTCTATCTCTTTCAAAGCTTTAAATAAGGAAAATCATGTATGAAATAGAACTTGCTTCTATAGTAGCTTAGGAATCTTCAATTATGCTTTAAAATTTTGTTGCTTAGGTCCATGCTCATTAGTCTAATGTCCCTAGTGTTCATAGTCATCTTGCTTATATGTATGCTTGTCCTTTAAGCCAATCAAAAAGAAAATGTTATAAAAAGAACAAGAGTGGAATTATCTTGTGAAGTGAATTTTGAATGTTTGTGGTAGGGTGATTAATTTGCTAAGTTGGTTCACCAACAAGGTAGGAAGGCAACTATCCATCCTGAATCCTATGCTTGAAACACATCCTATGAGAATAACCAAATTATGAAATCCCAATAAGAAAAGAGAAAGAGCAATAAAAGTGAAAAGGAAAGAAAAACAATGAGAAATAATGCTAGGTACCAAGGGTTTGAATATTGAGGCATGTGTCTGTGGTGTTCATGTGCAACGGATATGCTTGGATGAATAAGCTCTTAGGGGTGCCTTATCACCTGGTAACTTGGGTTAACTAATCCAGATTATCAGCTGAAATTCCACTATCAAGAGTAACCTTTGCTACAGAACACTTAGTAACCCAAAGAGGTGTGATGGGTGTTTTTGTGCAAAAATGAATTTCCAAGCACATAGATCTAACCGGCAAGTATACCGGGTCGCATCAAGTAGTAAAACTAACTTAGAGTGAGGTCGATCCCACAGGGATTGATGGATCAAGCAACTTTAGTGGGTGATTAGTTTAGTCAAGCTAACATTGAAGTGAAATATGTGAAATGTAGCCAACAGAAAGTAAATAGCAAGGAAAATTAAAGTGCAGAAAGTAAAATTGCAGAAACTTAAAGTGCAAGAAAGTAAAATAGCTGAAACTTAAATTGTAAGAAAAGTAAATTGCATGAGAAGTAGAGGGGGCTGGGTGATGGAAATAAAAAACATATGCTTGTGACAATGACGATACGTCACAAAATTTATGGGAATTCGTATTCCTAAGATCATAAGATCTTTTGAGAAGCGAAATAAAGTAAATTAGACTTTTATTTGTTTGATCAGTTCTTTCCACATTTTCTTCATTATTGTAAATGGACTTTTTTTTGTTTTTGATTCAAGAATAAAGAAATCAATGAAGCAAGTAATCAAAGAGATCTTGAGAACAAGTGACAGGGAAATTAAAGTGCAGGAAAATTAAATTCATATCACAGTAGCTCAAATGTAAAGTGCAGAGGAACTAAAGTACAGGAAAGTAAATTGGGAGCTGGAATTCAAAGTTAAACAAGAAAATTCAGGATGCATTCAATCAGAGAAGTAGCAGATGGAATAAAATGTAGCAGATCTAAACAGCAAAGCAAAATTGCTTCAAGAAGCAAATAGCAGATGAACCAAACTTAAATTGCAGACTTGATGAGTGGATAATTTATATTCTTTTTGGCATTGTTTTTAGTATGTTTTTAGTATGTTTCAGTTAGTTTTTATTATATTTTAATTAGTTTTTAGTTAAAATTCACTTTTCTGGACTTTACTATGAGTTTGTGTGTTTTTCTGTGATTTCATGTATTTTCTGGCTGAATTTGAGGGACCTGAGCAAAAATCTGATTCAGAGTCTGAAAAGGACTGCAGATGCTGTTGGATTCTGACCTCCCTGCACTCGAAGTGGATTTTCTGGAGCTACAGAAGCCCAATTGGCGCGCTCTTAACTGCGTTAGAAAGTAGACCTTCTGGGCTTTCCAATAATCTTTAATAGTCCATACTTTGCCCGAGATTTGATGGCCCAAATAGGCGTTCCAAGTCAGCTCAAGAATTTTGGCGTAAAATGCCGGAACTGGCACACGAATGGGAGTTAAACGCCCAAACTGACATAAAAGCTGGCGTTTAACTCCAAGAAGAGTCTCTACACGAAAATGCTTCAATGCTCAGCCCAAGCACACACCAAGTGGGCCCGGAATTGGATTTTTATGCCATTTACTCATCTTTGTAAACCCTAAGCTACTAGTTCTCTACAAATAGGACCTTTTGCTATTGTATTAGACATCTTGGTAGCTATCTTCGAGTAGTCTTATGCTATCTTAGATCATAGGGCTGGCCTCACGGCCATGCCTAGACCTTGTTCTTATGTATTTTCAACGGTGGAGTTTCTACACACCATAGATTAAGGTGTGGAGCTCTGCTGTACCTCGAGTATTAATGCAATTACTATTGTTCTTCTATTCAATTTAGCTTATTCTTGTTCTAAGATATCACTTGTTCTTCAACTTGATGAATGTGATGATCAGTGACACTCATCATCATTCTCACCTATGAACGTGTGCTTGACAACCACCTCCGTTCTACCTTAGATTGAGTGGATATCTCTTGGATTCCTTAATCGGAATCTTCGTGGTATAAGCTAGAATTGATGGCGGCATTCAAGAGAATCTGGAAGGTCTAAACCTTGTCTGTGGTATTCTGAGTAGGATTCAAGGATTGAATGACTGTGACGAGCTTCAAACTCGCGATTGTGGGGCGTTAGTTACAGATGCAAAAGAATCACTGGATTCTATTCCTACATGATCGAGAACCGACAGCTGAATAGCCGTGCTGTGACAGAGCGCATTGAACATTTTCACTGAGAGGACGGGACTGTAGCCATTGACAACGATGATGCCCAACATACAGCTTGCCATGGAAAGGAGTAAGAAGGATTGGATGAAGACAGTACGAAAGTAGAGAGACGAAAAGGACAAAGCATCTCCATACGCTTATCTGAAATTCTCACCAATGAATTGCATAAGTATCTCTATCTTTTTTTTATGCTTTATTCATAAATCATCCATAACCATTTGAATCTGCCTGACTGAGATTTACAAGATGACCATAGCTTGCTTCATACCAATAATCTTCGTGGGATCGACCCTTACTCGCGTAAGGTTTATTACTTGGATGACCCAGTGCACTTGCTGGTTAGTTGTGTGAAGTTGTGATAAAGAGTTGAGATTGCAATGAGCGTACCATGTTGATGGCACCATTGATGATCACAATTTCGTGCACCAAGTTTTTGGCGCCGTTGCCGGGGATTGTTTGAGTTTGGACAACTGACGGTTCATCTTGTTGCTTAGATTAGGTATTTTTCAGAATTTTTAAGAATGAATTCTAGTGTTTCAAGGTGATGTTCTTATCATCACCAAAGCTGATTGATTCTCATCAATTTAGCTCTTGAATGTAATGTCTTGCTGAAGCTTAGCTAGCCATGTCTAATTCCTTTAGACTAAAGCTTTAGACTAACATTACATGATTCCTAGAATTCTTATTAAAAATTTTGAATCTCTTTATTTTCTTCTCCATATAATTTTCGAAAAAAAAACAAAAAAATTACAAAATCATAAAACCAAAAATATTTTTCGCTTAAGTCTAGTGTCTCATTTTAAGTTTGGTGTCAATTGCATGTTTATGTTCTTCTTGCATTTATCATGTGTCTTCATTGATCTTCAAGTTGTTCTTGATGATTTACTTGCTCTGATCTTTAAATTCTCTTATTTTGTGTGTTTTGTTGTTTCCCATATGCATTCTCAATTTGTTAGTGTCAGTAGTATACAAACTTCTAAGTTTGGTGTCTTGCATGCATTGTTTATTTGAT
>NW_026264911.1:705917-707306 GCF_000817695.3 Arachis duranensis
CAAAAAAATTTTTAATTTGTGTCTTTTCAAGTCAATAATGCAGAGAATTGAAGATTCAGAACATACAGCAGAGGAATTACACAGAAAAAGCTGGGCGTTCAAAACGCCCAGTGAAGAAGGAAAATTGGCGTTTAAACGCTAGCCAGGGCACCTGGCTGGGCGTTTAACGCCCAAAAGGGTAGCATTTTGGGCGTTAAACGCCATAATGTATACCATTCTGGGCGTTTAACACCAGGATGGCACAAGAGGGAAGATTTTGTTTTCAATTCAAATTTTTTTTTCAAGTTTTCATAATTTTTCAAAATCAAATCTTTTTCAAATCATATCTTTTCAAGCATATATTTTCAAAATCAATTTCTTTCCAATTTCAAAAATACTTGCTAACAATTAATGATTTGATTCAACATTTCAAGTATGTTACCTTTTCTGTTGAGAAAGGTTTAATGTTTGAATCATATCTTTTCTTGTTATCCAAGTCATTGATTTTAAAAATCAAATCTTTCTAAATTGTTTTTCAATCATATCTTTTTAAAACTATATATTTTCAATCATATCTTTTTAATCACATCTTTTTCAAAATAAGTTTTCAATCATATATTTTTGATTTCTAATTTCAAAATCTTTTTCAAAAAACACTTTATCTCTTTCCCAATCATATTTTTCGAAAATCATTCTTCAATTTTTGAAAATGTTTTTAAAATCTTTTTAAATTTATTTTCGAAAATTTCTTCCCTTCTTCTCACATCCTAATTCTTCTACCTCCTCCTTCTATTCTTCTAACACCTCAAGGAATCTCTATACTGTGACATAGAGGATTCCATATTTTCTTGTTCTCTTCTCTTTCATATGAGCAGGAGCAAAGACAAAAGCATTCTTGTTGAGGCTGACCCTGAACCTGAAAGGACCTTGAAGCGAAAACTAAGAGAAGTTAAAGCACAACTCTCTGTAGAGGACCTAACAGAAATCTCCAAAGAAGAAGACATGGCAGCCGAAAACAACAACAATGCCAACAATGCAAGGAAGGTGCTGGGTGACTTTACTGAACCTACTCCCGACTTCTATGGGAGAAGCATCTCTATCCCTGCCATTGGAGCAAACAACTTTGAGCTTAAGCCTCAATTAGTTTCTCTAATGCAACAGAATTGCAAGATCCATGGACTTCCATTGGAATATCCTCATCAGTTTTAGCTGAATTCTTGCAAATCTGTGACACTGTTAAGACCAATGGGGTTGACCCTGAGGTCTATAGACTTATGCTATTCCCTTTTGCTGTAAGAGACAGAGCTAGGATATGGTTGGACTCACAATCTAAAGAAAGCATGAACTCTTGGGAAAAGCTAGTCAATGCCTTCTTGGCAAAGTTCTTTCCACCTCAAAAATTGAGTAAGC
>NW_026264911.1:707397-710871 GCF_000817695.3 Arachis duranensis
AGCTCTGCTGGAGGATCTCTTCATCTGAAAAAGATGCATGCAGAAGCTCAAGAACACATTGAAATTGTTGCAAATAACCAATTCATGTACACTTCTGAAAGGAACCCCGTGAACAATGGGACGAATCAAAAGAAAGGAGTTCTTGAGATTGATACTCTGAATGCCATATTGGCTCAAAATAAAATATTGACTCAGCAAGTCAATATGATTTCTCAAAGTCTGTCTGGAATGCAAGCTGCACTAGGCAGTACTAAGGACGCTTCATCTGAAGAACAAACTTATGATCCTGAGAACCCATCAATAGAAGAGGTGAATTACATGGGAGAACCATATGGAAACACCTATAATCTTTCATGGAGAAATCATCCAAACCTCTCATGGAAGGATCAACAGAGACCTCAACAAGGTTTCAACAACAATAATGGAGGAAGAAACAGGTTTAGCAATGGCAAGCCTTTTCCATTATCTTCTCAGCAACAGATAGAGAATCCTAAGCAGAGCTACTCTGACTTAGCAACCATGGTCTCTGATCTAATCAAAACCACTCAAAGTTTCATGACTGAAACAAGGTCCTCCATTAGAAACTTGGAGGCACAAGTGGTCAGCTGAGTAAGAAAGTTACTGAACTCCCTCCTAGTACTCTTCCAAGCAATATAGAAGAGAATCCAAAAGGAGAGTGTAAGGCCATCAACATGGCCCAACTTGGAGAGGAGAAAGAGGCTGTGAGCGCCACTGAAGAAGACCTCAATGGACGTCCTCTAGCCTCCAATAAGTTCCCTAATGAGGAACCTTGGGAATCTAAGGCTCACACTGAGACCATAGAGATTCCATTGGATTTACTTCTGCCATTCATGAGCTCTGATGAGTATTCTTCCTCTGAAGAGGATGAAGATGTCACTGAAGAGAAATTTTCTAAATACCTTGGAGCAATCATGAAGCTAAATGATAAGTTATTTGGTAATGAAACTTGGGAGGATGAACCCCCTTTGCTTACCAAAGAACTGGATGACTTGACTAGGCAGAGATTACCTCAAAAGAGACAGGACCCTGGGAAGTTCACAATACCTTGTACAGTAGGCACCATGACCTTCAAGAAGGCTCTGTGTGACCTAGGGTCAAGCATAAACCTCATGTCTCTCTCTGTAATGGAGAAGCTAGGGATCTTTGAGGTACAAGCTGCAAGAATCTCACTAGAGATGGTAGACAATTCAAGAAAACAAGCTTATAGACTTGTAGAGGATGTTCTGGTAAAAGTTGAAGACCATTACATCCCTGCTGATTTCATAGCCCTAGAGACTGGGAAGTGCATGGATGAATCCATCATCCTTGGCAGACCCTTCCTAGCCACAGCAAAGACTGTGATTGATGTTGACAGAGGAGAATTGATCATTCAAGTGAATGAAGAATCCCTTGTGTTTAAGGCTCAAGGATATCCCTCTGTAACCATGGAGAGGAAGCATGAAGAGCTTCTCTCAAAACAGAGTCAAGTAGAGCCCCCACAGTCAAACTCTAAGTTTGGTATTGGGAGGCCACAACCAACTTCTAAGTTTGGTGTTGAATCCCCACATTCAAACTCTAAGTTTGGTGTTGGGAGGTTCCAACATTGCTCTGAGTATCTGTGAGGCTCCATGAGAGCCCACTGTCAAGCTACTGACATTAAAGAAGCGCTTGTTGGGAGGCAACCCAATGTTATATTTATCTATATTTCTTTTGTTATTTTATGTTTTCTGTAGGTTGATGATCATGGGAAGTCACAAAATAAATTGAAAAAGCAAAAACAGCATGAAAAATAGAAAGAAAAACAGCACACCCTGGAGGAAAAACTTGCTGGCATTTAAACGCCAGTAAGGGCAGTAAATGGGCATTTAACGCCCAGTCTGGCACCATTCTGGGCGTTTAACGCCAGAAAGGGGCACCAGACTGGCGTTAAACACCAGGAAAGGGCAAGAAGCTGGCGTTAAATGCCAAAAATGGGCACCAGCCCGGCGTTTAACGCCAGAATTGGCAGAAGGAGCATTTTTGCTCTCCACTTGGTCCAGGGATGAATTTTTCTTGACACCTCAGGATCTGTGGACCCCACAGGATCCCCTCCTACCCCACCACTCTCTCTCCTCTTCAACCATTCACCAATCACCTCAACACCTCTTCCCCAAAAACCCCTCACCTATCAAATCCTACTATTCTCTTTACCACTCACATCCATCCTTCGTAAAACCCCGCCTACCTCACCATTCAAATTCAAACCACTTTCCCTCCCAAACCCACCCATACATGACCAAACCAGACACCCTCTCCCCACCCATATATAAACCCTTCTTCTCTCCTTCATTTTTACATAACCTAAACACTACTTCTCCCCCTTGGCCGAACCACAAAGCCACCGCCATCTCCTCTAGTTCTTCTTCTTCTACTCTCTTCTTTCTTCTTTTGCTCAAGGACGAGCAAAATTTTTAAGTTTGGTGTGGTAAAAGCATTGCTTTTTGTTTTTCCATAACCATTTATGGCATCTAAGGCTGGAGAAACCTCTAGAAAGAGGAAAGGGAAGGCAAAAGTTTCCACCTCCGAGTCATGGGAGATGGAGAGATTCATCTCAAGGGTGCATCAAGACCACTTCTATGAAGTTGTGGCCATGAAGAAGGTGATCCACGAGGTCCCTTTCAAACTCAGAAAGAGTGAATATCTGGAGATCCGACATGAGATCCAAAGAAGAGGTTGGGAAGTTCTTACCAACCCCATTCAACAAGTCAGAATCTTAATGGTTCAAGAGTTCTATGCCAATGCATGGATCACCAAGAACCATGATCAAAGTGTGAACCCGGAAGTTACTATAGACCAGGCCATCATGATTCATAGCATCATGGTTGGAGAGGAAATAGAAGTTCATGAGGTTATATCCCAATAACTTTATAAGGTGGCAGACAAGTCCTCTACCTCAGCAAGGTTAGCCTTCCCTCATCTCATTTGTCACCTCTGTTATTCAGTCGGAATTGACATAGAGGGAGACACCCTGATGGATGAGGACAAGCCCATCACTAAGAAAAGGATGGAGCAAACAAGAGATCCCACTCATCATGAAATCCCTGAGATGCCTCAAGGGATGCACTTTCCTCCACAAGACTATTCGGAGCAAATCAACACCTCGTTGGGAGAATTGAGTTCCAACATGGGATAAATAAGGATGGAGCACCAAGAGCACACCATCCTCCTCCATGAAATTAGAGAAGATCAAAGAGTCATGAGAGAGGAGCAACAAAGGCAAGGAAGATACATTAAGGAGCTCAAGCACTCTATAAGATCTTCAAGAGGAAGAACAAGCCGCCATCACTAAGGTGGACCCGTTCTTTAATCTCCTTGTTCTTTATTTTCCTGTTTTTCGAATTTTTATGCTTATATTCATCATCTATGTTTGTGTCTTATGATCATTAGTGTCTTAGTGTCTATGCCTTAAAGTTATGAATGTCCTATGAATCCATC
>NW_026264911.1:711055-723020 GCF_000817695.3 Arachis duranensis
AACAGTGCATATGTCTTTTGAATTTGTGGTTCATGAATGTTGGCTCTTAAAAGAATGATGAAAAAGGAGAAATGTTACTGAGGATCTGAAAAATCATAAAAATGATTCTTGAAGCAAGAAAAAGAGGGGAAAAAAAAAGAAAAAAAATAAAGTTGTGATCCAAGGCAAAAAGAGTGTGCTTAAGAACCCTGGACACCTCTAATTGGGGACTCTAGCAAAGCTGAGTCACAATCTGAAAAGGTTCACCCAGTTATGTGTCTGTGGCATGTATGTATCCGGTGGTAATACTGGAAGAAAGAGTGCTTTGGGCCACAGCCAAGACTCATAAATTAGCTATGTTCAAGAATCATCATACCTAACTAGGAGAATCAATAACACTATCTGGATTCTGAGTTCCTATAGAAGCCCATCATTCTGAATTTCAAAGGATAAAGTGAGATGCCAAAACTGTTCAGAGGCAAAAAGCTAAAAGCACCGCTCATCTAATTAATACTGATCTTCATAGAAGTTTTTGGAATTCATTGCATATTCTCTTCTTTTTATCTTATTTGATCTTCAGTTGCTTGGGGACAAGCAACAATTTAAGTTTGGTGTTGTGATGACGGATAATTTATACGCTTTTTGACATTGTTTTTAGTATGTTTTTAGTATGTTTTAGTTAGTTTTTATTATATTTTTATTAGTTTTTAGTTAAAATTCATTTTTCTGGACTTTACTATGAGTTTGTGTGTTTTTCTGTGATTTCAGGTATTTTTTGGCTGAATTTGAGGGACCTGCGCAAAAATCTGATTCAGAGGCTGAAAAGGACTGCAGATGCTGTTGGATTCTGACTTACCTGCACTTGAAGTGGATTTTCTGGAGCTACAAAAGCCCAATTGGCGCGCTCTCAACTGCGTTGGAAATTAGACATCCTGGGATTTCCTGCAATGTATAATAGTCCATACTTTGCCCAAGATTTGATGGCCCAAACAGGCGTTCCAAGTCAGCTCAAGAATTCTGGCGTAAAACGCCGGTACTGGCACAAGAATGGGAGTTAAACGCCCAAACTGGCACAAAAGCTGGCGTTTAACTCCAAGAAGAGTCTCTACACGAAAATGCTTCAATGCTCAGCCCAAGCACACACCAAGTGGGCCCGGAAGTGGATTTTTATGTCATTTACTCATCTTTGTAAACCCTAAGCTACTAGTTCTCTACAAATAGGACCTTTTGCTATTGTATTAGACATCTTGGTAGCTATCTTCGAGTAGTCTTATGCTATCTTAGATCATAGGACTGGCCTCACGGCCATGCCTAGACCTTGTTCTTATGTATTTTCAACGGTGGAGTTTTTACACACCATAGATTAAGGTGTGGAGCTCTGCTGTACCTCGAGTATTAATGCAATTACTATTGTTCTTCTATTCAATTCAGCTTATTCTTGTTCTAAGATATCACTTGTTCTTCCTCTTGATGAATGTGATGATCCGTGACACTCATCATCATTCTCACCTATGAACGTGTGCCTGACAACCACCTCCGTTCTACCTTAGATTGAGTGGATATCTCTTGGATCCCTTAATCGGAATCATTGTGGTATAAGCTAGAATTGATGGCGGCATTCAAGAGAATCCGGAAGCTCTAAACCTTGTCTGTGGTATTCTGAGTAGGATTCAAGGATTGAATGACTGTGACGAGCTTCAAACTCGCGATTGTGGGGCGTTAGTGACAGATGCAAAAGAATCACTGGATTCTATTCCGACATGATCGAGAACTGACAGATGAATAGTCGTGCTGTGATAGAGCGCGTTGAACATTTTCACTGAGAGGACGGGACTGTAGCCATTGACAACGTGATGCCCAACATATAGCTTGCCATGGAAAGGAGTAAGAAGGATTGGATGAAGACAGTAGGAAAGCAGAGAGACGGAAGGGACAAAGCATCTCCATACGTTTATCTGAAATTCTCACCAATGAATTGCATAAGTATCTCTATCTTTTATTTTATGCTTTATTCATAAATCATTCATAACCATTTGAATCTGCCTGACTGAGATTTACAAGATGACAATAGCTTGCTTCATACCAACAATCTCTGTGGGACCGACCCTTACTCGCGTAAGGTTTATTACTTGGACGACCCAGTGCACTTGCTGGTTAGTTGTGCGAAGTTGTGATAAAGAGTTGAAATTGCAATGAGCGTACCATGTTGATGGCGCCATTGATGATCACAATTTCGTGCACCAAGACTCTCTCACCAAAAGGGTAAAGATCTCAAGGGTCAAGAGACTAGAAAACAAGTCTAGATCTCAAGCCCTTCCTTGATTCAACAGCAGACAGATTGAAGAAGAAATGAGGATGAAAGCAGTAAGAGGAATTTGATTCAAATTGCAATTTACTGAAATTATGCAGCAAGGCAAACAAACAGAAATCTCAAAGGGAGAATGAAACAGAATTCCTTCAATTCTCCACCCAAGATTCAAAACAGAAAGGAAAACTAAGAGAGAGCTCTCTAATCCTAATGCTCCCTAGCGGAGCTAGCCTCTTTATATGAAAATGAGAATGATGCCTTTATATAGGCTTTTTACAAAATAAAATGAATTTGAAATGAAAAACAAATTAAATGAAAATCCTAATTCTAGCTTGTTCTTGTGCCTTTGAGTGATGATGTGGGCCTTGCTTGCTTTGGATTTGAGGAGAAATGGGTTTGGTTGGCCTTGATTCAATTTGGTGAGGAATTGAATTTAAATGGAATTTTGGTTGAATTTTGGCCCAGGAGTGTTTGCTCCTAGTAGAGTGCTCTGCTCTTGTGGGGAGCGGAGCATTGCTGCTTGTGGAGTGTCTTGTGCGCGCAAAGCTCCTTAACCGTGCCAAATTGTGCGTGACATGCTTCCCTAGGCCATGTCAGGTTGTGCCTCATGCACCAAGGAATAAGGGAAGTAGCGCTCTGCTCTTGTGGGGAGCGGAGCATTGCTTTTGCTTGGGTGAGGTTCCAGGTTCAAGCCTTGGTGAAAGCACTCCACGCCAATTTTCTTGCATTTTCTTTGGGTGAGAGCATGACAATACTCTCCAAGAGAGCACTTTGCTCTCCTTGAGAGAGCAGACTTCCTTGGCGGCTGATTTTTTTGCTTATTTTTTTCTCCTTAAAGATGCCTTTCACTCGTGCCTCAATTGTACGCCAAATATGGATTGCTATATATCGTTGGAAATCTCTAAATGTCAGCTTTCTAACGCAACTAGAAGCATATCAATTGGATGTCTGTAGCTCAAGTTATAGCCCTTTGAAGGAGGCATAGTCATGCTGTGAGCGCCCAAACTTAACTTTGTGAAAATTCTTGCTTCCAAGTTGAAATTGCATCACGATGATGCTCTGCTCTTGGCAAGAGCGGAGCATTGTGTGCTGATTGCCTATTCTTCTTTAATTTGGTTTAAAAGCGTGGCCTAAGGCTCCAAAGTGTGCTCCAACTTCAAAGTGTGCCCCAGAACTCTTTTTTCTTCTTTTTTGCTTATTTTGTGCTTCTTTGCTTCTTTTTCTTCTTATTTCCTACAATATTTATAAAATTAAAAGATCAAGGACTTATTCCAATTAAGCACAAAAGAATGCAATATTTAAGCACTAATCATCAATTTATTGTATGAAAAAGCATAGAAAAACATGACATGGTGACATGCCATCACAACACCAACCTTAAACCTTGCTTGTCCCCAAGCAAGAAACGAATCATGCAATAAAGATTGACAATCCAAGGTAAGAAGAATTGCAACTCAATGTTCATGGTAAGCTAGTTTTCTATGCATGCTTCATTCACAAAAGAAATGTAAATGATTGATGCTTTTATCTAGCTCAATTTATGAAATCTTTTTCTTATAATTCTTCCTTGAAACAAGCCTTTGATTTTTTTTAGCTTCTCCTTTTGAGTGCTTTGCCCCATGAGTTAATAACAAAGCTACGACTTCTAAATGCTTTGTTTTCAAGTATTACCACTTGATACATAAGCACCACAAGCATTTAATTAGAGGACTTCATTAAGCTCATTTTTTTTTCTTGACTCTCTAATCATTGATGCTCAGAACCTTGAGCTTTGAGGGAGTGCTTTTGCACTTGAGCCTAGCCTTGACTTCTAAGTGTTTTGTTTTCAAGCATTTGGCTTGATACATAAACACCACAAGTACTTAGCAAATAAATTGTCATTGGTACTCAGAGCCTTCAGCTTTCCCATTCTTTCCCTTTTTCTTTTCTTGCCCTTTTTTTGCATTTACTTTTTTTTCCTCAAGGTTTTTATGATTTCAAAAGATTTCACAAAATGTTCTAGATGAAAACTTCAACTAAATAAAATCTAATGTAATTGAGCAATAATTAATCATACTAGCTTTCCAATACTTGTATGTACATGCTAAACTCTTCTTTAATTCCTTGTTTGTTTATGATCATGATGATTTACTGCTTTTGAACTCACAGAATTCATGTTGGTAGTTATAATGTCACAACACCATGTTTCAATCAAAATTCAAGCTATGCTTAGTCATACCACACACGCATACAGAGAATATAAAGACAATCATGCAATTTAAGGTGCTGGAGACAAAGGAGAGGAAAAGGAACTTTACAACCTTGTAGTCCATCTTCTCTATTGTTGTCATTTTCCTCTTATTCTTCCCTTTCCCTTGCCAAACTCAGAATGCTTGCTCATCCTCAATCAACAATTAGAACAATGGCTATGGGGCTAAGATGGATCATGAATGTCTTACACAATGAAATGTTAGTAGCACATGTGTTTTAAGCAAGCAAAATGAAAGATAACAATCAAGGCACCAGAGACAGAGACATTTTGACTGCAAACATAAGAAGGTGAGCACAATACATTGCATAAAAGATAAGTGGCACACCAAACTTAGTGTGACACTTTCACTTGAAATTAATGCAAGTATCTAGTAAGCATTGGAACCAAATTTTGTTGCATAGCAACACCAAACTTAGAATGCAAGCATATGTCAATTTATTTGAACTAAAACTAAACAAAAGAAACTGTTATTTGTTAAATACAATCACCAAATGAAGAGTCTGTCATAAATAAGGATGTCTTGGTGATGTATTAACAAAAACAGTTAATAAGCAAACTAAATGAAAGCATTTAAAGACAGAAAAATGACTAAAGCAAGTAGACTGAGAAAGTGTCAAATTAAAAGAGAAAAATAAAACTGTAGAGGCATTATGATTATGCAGACAAGTAGTGTTGCTTGAATGATTTGCATAGAAAATAAGTGGCACACCAAACTTAGAATCTTGGTGTGTCACTTTCATTTTTGATTTGATGCAATCATCCAAAAAGATTGAAAATAATTTGTTGCAAGGCAACACCAAACTTAGAATGTAATCATATGCCAATTTATTGAAATTTAAACAACGCATGGAGAAGAAATGTACCTACTGTCTACCTATTCTTCACTTTCTTCCTCTTCTTCCAGTTTGTTAAGAGGAATGACTTCAAGGGAGGAGAAGTTTCAGCTATTGTCCCTTGTCTTGGCCTCTCCTTAGCAAGCTTCCTTTTGTAAATGGATTGATTGACCCTTGCTTGCTGGACCAGGGACATGATTGGTGCTCTTGTTAGTTGCCTTCACTCCTTTGTGTTCAAGACTTGGTTGCTGTGTGTTTATTGGATTTTTCTCCTCATCAAAAGCCTTTTGAATTGGTTGTTTCATGAGCCCTTCCTCTTTGCATTTCTTTGCTTCAATTGAGTGTGACTTCTTTCAATTGAGTGTGACTTCTCTTGAGTGTCTTGCTCACTTTCTTGCTCCTCCAGTCCTTCCTTTGTACTCAATATTTGACTTAATAGCTCTTTCAGGGAGGATGTTTGTTGTTTTTCCCAAGACTTCTTCATCTCCTCTTCATATTTGTCGATCACAGATTCAAGGGAAGTTTGTGAGGGTTGTGAATGTTCATGTTCCTTTGTCACCTCAGGTGCAGTTTCATTTTCAACAACCTCATTCTTCATTGAAAGTTCACTTGATACAGAGGCTTCCTCATCTTGCCCTTCCTCTTTCTTTGTTGCACTCACCGATTGAGCTAACATTACTTCCATGTTTGTGAGGGAATTTTCTAGTTTTTCTCGTGTTTCTTTGTCTTCTCCTCAAATCCTTTGATCATGGACTCAATCCTTGAGAGTCTTTGGCTTTTGGAAATTTGTGTTGGTTGTGAGTCTTGGGATGGATTTTGTGTTGAGGCATAGTTAATTGATGAAGAATTTTCAAATGTAGAACTGGAAGGTGAGGTTGGACACTCTCTCATGTGACTTGACTGCTCAGAATTTGCAGTTTCTTGGTTATACTCCCAGCCACCATTAGAATAATGACTTGAATCATTTTGTGGTGGTGAGAAATATCCCATATGATTCTCTTGCTCATCTTGTGTTTCTGAAGCAATTCTCCATGGATTGGAGTGCTTAGAATTTGTATTTTCTTGGTGATATTCCCAGCCACCATTAGAGATTGGTGATGGTGGGTGATATCCCATAAAATTTTGTTTGAGCATAAGATGAGTTGAACTCCATTTATATTTTGTAAAATGCAACATCAATGAAAATTAAAATTCATGTCTCAGATGAGATTTGCTTAGTGAGGAAAAAACACAAACACCTTGGTTTCAACTTAGAACAAATAACAAAAACAAAAAAATTGCTTGATCTAGACTTCTCACCCACTTAATCATTGTTGATCTAATCAATCCCCGGAAACGGTGCCAAAAACTTGATGGGTCGCATCAAGTATACCGGGTCGCATCAAGTAGTAAAACTCACTTAGAGTGAGGTCAATCCCACAGGGATTGATGGATCAAGCAACTTTAGTGGGTGATTAGTTTAGTCAAACTAACATTGAAGTGAAATATGTGAAATGTAGCCAACAGAAAGTAAATAGCAAGGAAAATTAAAGTGCAGAAAGTAAAATTACAGAAACTTAAAGTGCAAGAAAGTAAAATAGCTGAAACTTAAATTGCAAGAAAAGTAAATTGCATGAGAAGTAGAGGGGGGCTGGGTGCTGGAAATTAAAGAAAGCAATGAAGCAAGTAATCAAAGAGATCTTGAGAACAAGTGACAGGGAATTAAAGTGCAAGAAAATTAAATTCATATCACAGTAGCTCAAATGTAAAGTGCAGAGGAACTAAAGTGCAGGAAAGTAAATTAAGAGCTGGGATTCAAAGTTAAATAAGAAAATTCAGGATGCATTCAATCAGAGAAGTAGCAGATGGAATAAAATGTAGCAGATCTAAATAGCAAAGCAAAATTGCTTAAAGAAGCAAACATCAGATGAACCAAACTTAAATTATAGACTCTCACCAAAAGAGTAAAGATCTCAGGGGTCAAGAGACTAGAAAACAAGTCTAGATCTCAAGCCCTTCCTTGATTCAACAGCAGACAGATTGAAGAAGAAATGAAGATGAAAGCAGTAAGAGGAGTTTGATTCAAATTGTAATTTACTGAAATTATGCAGCAAGGCAAACAAAGAGAAATCTCAAAGGGAGAATGAAACAGAATTCCTTCAATTCTCCACCCAAGATTCAAAACAGAAAGAAAAACTAAGAGAGAGCTCTCTAATCCTAATGCTCCCTAGTGGAGCTAGCCTCTTTCTATGAAAATGAGAATGATGCCTTTATATAGGCTTTTTACAAAATAAAATGAATTTGAAATGAAAAACAAATTAAATGAAAATCCTAATTCTAGCTTGTTCTTGTGCCTTTGAGTGATGATGTGGGCTTTGCTTGCTTTGGATTTGAGGAGAAATGGATTTGGTTGGCCTTGATTTAATTTGGTGAGGAATTGAATTTAAATGGAATTTTGGTTAAATTTTGGCCCATGAGTGTTTGCTCCCAGTAGAGTGCTCTGCTCTTGTGGGGAGCGGAGCATTGCTGCTTGTGGTGTGTCTTGTGCGCGCAAAGCTCCTTGACAGTGCCAAATTGTGCGTGACATGCTTCCCTGGGCTGTGTCAAGTTGTGCCTCATGCACCAAGGAATAAGGGAAGTAGCGCTCTGCTCTTGTGGGGAGTGGAGCATTGCTTTTGCTTGGTGAGGTTCCAGGTTCAAGCCTTGGTGAAAGCATTTGGGGAGTGATTTTCCTTGAATTTTCATGAAGAGAGCACGACAATGCTCTCTCCAAGAGCAGAGCATTATGCTTTGGAGTGAGGCTCCAGCTTCGAACCTTGGTGGAAGCATTGGCTGATTTTTTTGCTTATTTTTTTGTCTTTAAAGATGCCTTTCACTCGTGCCTCAATTGTATGCCAAATATGGATTGCTATATATCGTTGGAAAGCTCTGAATGTCAGATTTCTAACGTAACTAGAAGCACATCAATTGGACGTCTGTAGCTCAAGTTATAGCCCTTTGAAGGAGGCATAGTCATGCTGTGAGAGCCTAAGCTTAACTTTGTGAAAATTCTTGCTTCCAAGTTGAAATTGCATCACGATGATTCTCTGCTCTTGGCAAGAGCGGAGCATTGTGTGCTGATTGCCTATTCTCCTTTAATTTGGTCATGGGCCACACTTTTAAAAGCGTGGCCTAAGGGTCCAAAGTGTGCTCCAACTTCAAAGTGTGCCCCAAAGCTCTTTTTTTCTCCTTTTTAGCTTATTTTGTGCTTCTTTGCTTCTTTTTCTTCTTATTTCCTACAAGATTTATAAAATTAAAAGTTCATGGAATTATTCCAATTAAGCACAAAAGAATGCAATATTTAAGCACTAATCATCAATTTATTGTATGAAAAAGCATAGAAAAACATGACATGGTGACATGTCATCAAGGTGCTGGACACGAAGGTCTCAAGAAAGAAAAATAACAAACCATGTGCATGTGGTGTGTATGTATGGGGGAAAGAAACTTGAGGGAGTAAGTCCTTAGGGCTGGCTTAACACCTAGCACCTTGAACTAACTAGTTCGGGAGTGTTGGCTGAAAGCTTATCTTAAAGAGTTGCCCTCTTACAGAGCACCTAGCCAAAAAAGGGATGCAATAAATCCTGAAAGGGAAAGGAAGATCAATAATTAGGAAGTCTCAAAGGATGCAATCAAACAAGTGTTCAAGGGCATGATAAAGGCCTAAAACCCAGTAAATGAATGAACCTAACTTGCTATGCATGAAACCCCATAAACCAGAAATTTGACTTCTATTATAATTGTTTGTTTATCTTGTTCTTTCATTCATTCTTCCTATATTTCAGTACTTGCTTAGGGACAAGCAAGCTTTAAGTTTGGTGTTGTGATGCCAGGGCATCTAGGCCAGTTTCACTGACCTTTTCTTTACAGTTTTAGGGTAGTTTCATGCAATTTCTTAGGAAATAAGCAAGTTTTGGATGAAATTTGATTTACAGCAGGATTCAAGCAACTACTGTGAATTTTACATGATTTCATAAGGATTTTGCAAGGATTGAATGACAAATTGATGATGAATAATCTCATGACTTGGGCTAGAGCTTTGATTGCACTTTATTTGCTTGATTTCAGGAGAAAGGGAGCAAGAAAAAGCCACGTTAGCAACCATGTTAATATAGTTAACGTGACCACTAATGTGGAATGGGAATGAACTTGCAACGTTAATGAGAAAAGTCATCGCCAATAACGCCTGCGAAGCCATCATAAGCCCACGTTAATTGTCACGTTAACTACATTAACGTGGTAGTTAACGTGGAGAAAAAGGGTTCCTAGTGATAATGGTTCCTAGTGATCCATGCATTTGCATAGAACTCTTGAACTGTTAAGATTCCGACTTGTTGAATGGGATTGGAGAGAACTTCCCATCCTCTTCTTCTAATCTCTTGTTGGATCTCTGGATATTCGCCCTTTTTGAGCTTAAAAGGGACCTCAGGGATCACCCTTTTCTTGGCCACAACTTCATAGAAGTGGTCTTGATGCGCTTTTGAGATGAATCTCTCCATCTCCCATGACTCAGAGGTGGAAGCAATTGCCTTCCCTTTCCTCTTTCTTGAGGTTTCTCTGGCCTTAGGTGCCATCAATGGTTATGGAAAAACAAAAAAGCTATGCTTTTACCACACCAAACTTAGAATGTTGCTCGCCCTCGAGCAAAAGAAGAAAGAATAGAAGAAGAAGAAGAAGAAGAAGAAGAAGAAGAAGATATGAAGGAGAGGGAGAGAGGTTTGGGTTTCGGCCAAGGGAGAGAAGAGAGGGTAGTGTTGTGTGAAAATGAAGAAGGATTGAGGGGTTTATATAGTGGAGGGAGAGGGGTTTGGGTTCGGTCATTTTGGGTGGGTTTGGGTGGGAAAGATATTTTGAATTTGAAGGTAGGTGGGGATCATGGAGAAGAGTGGATGGATGTGATTGGTGAAGGGGTAATGGGTGATGTGTGGAAAACGATCCAACACAAAACTCACCGGCAAGTGTACCGGGTCGCATCAAGTAATAAAACTCACGGAAGTGAGGTCGATCCCATAGGGATTGAAGGATTGAGCAATTTTAGTTTAGTGGTTGATTTAGTCAAGTGAATCAAGTATTGGTTGAGTGATTTTGTATCCAACAGTAAGTAAATAGCAGGAAATGTAAAGGGAGAGGGATGAATTGCAGAAATTAAAGAGAACTGAAAGTAAAGGTGCTGAATCTTAAAGAACAAGAAATTAAATGACTGAAACTTAAAGTGCAAGAAATGTAAATTGCAGTAACTTAAAGTGCAAGAAATATAAATTGCTTGAATGGAAAAGGGATTTGAGGACTGGGAATTCAGAATTTAAGCAAGGGAAATTAAATTGCAACAATTAACTAATCAAGAGATGAATTGAAATAGACTAGATCTCAAACAGAAATGGAAATTTGAATGCAACAGTGATTCAGCAGAAGAACCATAAAGAAAATCAGATCTCAGGACTCCAGAGACTAGATAGCAGAGTCTAGATCTCAATTGCCTTCCTAGATCCAAGTTCACAAAGCAAGTAAAGAGAAATTGAAGATTGAAGTAGTAAAGGAAATGTAATTGAACTCAATTATGCAGAAGAGAAATTAAAGAGATCTTGAATGGAGATTGAGACAGAAATTCCTCAATTCTTCACGCCCAAGACTCAAACAAGAAAAGTAAAAATGCTCAAGCAAGAACGAGGAAGAAGAGAGATCAATTCTCCTTCCCAATTCTCTCAATTCTCAGTTCAAAGCTCTCAGAGAAAATGAAGTTTCAAAATGTAAAAATTCTAAAATCAAAAGAAGGGTCCAAGGTCCTCATTACATCAAACTATCTCCTATTTATACACTTTCTATTCTTGGATTTTGGAATTTGGATGGGCTTTTGATTTGGTGAAGAAATTAATTAAATTGGATTTTTAATCCAATTTTCAGCCCATGAGAAAGTAGCTTCCAGGAGGCTGCCCTGCCCTTGTGGAGGGCAGAGCAGGAAATTGTGTGATGAAGCCTCATTGCGTGCTCGTGCTGCGTGTGATGCTACAGGATGCTGCCCTGCCCTTGTGGAGGGCAAGGCAAAGTTGCCATGGTGCGCCAAGTGCTTCTCGTGCGTGCATGCTGGTGGCCGAGTGCTCAAGTCCTGGCTGTGCCAAAATGCTGTGCCATGCACCAAGAAATGCTGCCCTGCCCTTGTGGAGGGCAGGGCAGTGTGCCAATGGTGAAGTCCCACGTTCGAAACTCGGTGGAGGCACATGCTGCTCCTTTTTCCTTGGTTTTCTTGGCACCAAAGTAACGCCCAGTTCCTTGCTTCCTCATGGTGCCGTGTTCGATTCTTGGAGATTGAAAGCAAGCCAATTTTTGCTTGTTTTCGTTGTGTTTGAGCGCTACTCTTTTCCTCTTTGTTCTTGGGTTCAAAACCCATAGGAAACACTAGGAAGCAATTTCCTTTGAATTATTCTTGGATGAAGCCCGATATTGCTCTTGAGGAGGGCAGGGCAGAGTTTTTGCTTCCTTTGGTCCTTGGCATCAAATTGTGCTCCGCCCTTGTTGTGGGCAGGGCAGTGATGCTTTTCAAGGCTTGGTTCAATATGCTGCTCTCCTGGAGGGCAGTGT
>NW_026264911.1:723158-724802 GCF_000817695.3 Arachis duranensis
CTTACTCAACATCTTTCCATCACAGACACATGGCTCACTATTTCCTCCTATGATCATTGATGCCCAGCATCTCTTTGGATAACTAAATGTTCTGTATCTAGGTTGCTGTTTATTGTGGACTTTCAATTGGCCATCCCAAATCAGTTGATCTAAATGTCCGGGTTTTGAAATACCCCTCAGAATTTACTTGTCCAAGCATATCCTAGTACAAGAACACCACAGGCATGTGTCCTAGGGTCCAAGCTATTGGTGTCCAGCCTTTATTCTTTGTTTTTCTTGCCACATTGGCTTTTTCTTCTTCCTTTTCTTTCTGTTTTATTTTGTTCTCAAGGGATTTTTCTCTACTGATAGGAACCTTTATGACAGCAAGCTAGCTCACACTTCAATGAAAATGACATTATGCAGCAATTATTTCATGAGTTATGCATTTAATCAAACACATATACCACCATTAACTTCCATTCTAACTTATGCAACATTGGATATTTACTTTCTAATTCAAATAATTCTCTTTTATTCAAGCATATGGGAAACAAAACAAAATTTAAGCTGAGTGATGAATAACAAGCATTATGCAGATCAGCATTCTTATCAAACAATTTCACTTGCAACTAGATAAACACTTTAACAAGACATACAATGGTTCCCAGATTCAAAACACTTCTCAACAGCAAGGATTAAGTCTAGATATAACCTTTGAAGTTGCAGCCCTTTGATTCTTCCTTCTGCTGTGTTCTCTTTGAGTTAAAATGCACAATATCTTCAATGGTTGACTAATTTCCTGCATAATTCTCAAAAGTTGCTTGCTTCTCAAGCCCTTAATTGCATGGTTAGTGTGCATAAATTGAGTGTGGCTCTTGGATTTATTTTGGTGTGGGAACACCAAACTTAATTGCTTGCCACTGCCTCTGATGCAACAAGTTAACCATATGTGAAACCTTGTGTTCTTGCTAAAAGTTATGGAATTAAAGCTAGAAGGCAGTTAAATAGTTGGATAATTTGTTTGATTGCTTGGAGCTAGCATTGTGCAGGAAGTGAGAATGTTCTTTTAAATGAGATTTTGGTGGAACACCAAACATAGAATCCTTTATTCTCCCTTAAATTGTTTTGGTGTGCAACACCAAACTTAGCTCCTTGCAATACAGACCAATTATTCAACCTTTTTATTGAAATAGCTATGAAAAGAAACTACATTAGGTTGGGTTGCCTCCCAACAAGCGCTCTTTTAATGTCACTAGCTTGACATTCCTTATTCTTGCTCAACTTCCAAAGTGTTTCAGGATCAAAAGGTGTGGATTCATTGCTCTTTCCTCCTGTCACAAAAGCAAAAACACAAACTGAGCCAGAAACTAAAACAGAGCACTCTGTAACTTGAGTGCAGTTAGAGTTAATAGAGGCAAAGTCTCGAACAGTTAGTGTGTTAGTTTAAAATTAAAGAAAAAATGCTTGATCTAGACCACCACTTCACTTAATCATTGTCAATCTATTTCAATCCCCGGCAACGGCGCCAAAAACTTGTTGTGTGGAAAACGATCCAACACAAAACTCACCGGCAAGTGTACCGGGTCGCATCAAGTAATAATAACTCACATGAGTGAGGTCGAACCCACAGGGATTGAAGGATTGAGCAATTTTAGTTCAGTG
>NW_026264911.1:724910-727563 GCF_000817695.3 Arachis duranensis
TGGAGAGGGATGAATTGCAGAAATTAAAGAGAACTAAAAGTAAAGGTGCTGAATCTTAAAGAACAAGAAATTAAATGACTGAAACTTAAAGTGCAAGAAATGTAAATTGCAGTAACTTAAAGTGCAAGAAATATAAATTGCTTGAATGGAAAAGGGATTTGAGGACTGGAAATTCAGAATTTAAGCAAGGGAAATTAAATTACAACAATTAACTAAACAAGAGATGAATTGAAATAGACTAGATCTCAAACAGAAATGGAAATTTGAATGCAACAGTGATTCAGCAGAAGAACCATAAAGAAAATCAGATCTCAGGACTCCAGAGACTAGATAGCAGAGTCTAGATCTCAATTGCCTTCCTAGATCCAAGTTCACAAAGCAAGTAAAGAGAAATTGAAGATGGAAGCAGTAAAGGAAATGTAATTGAACTCAATTATGTAGAAGAGAAATTAAAGGGATCTTGAATGGAGATTGAGACAGAAATTCCTCAATTCTTCACACCCAAGACTCAAACAAGAAAAGTAAAAATGCTCAAGCAAGAACGAGGAAGAAGAGAGTTCAATTCTCCTTCCCAATTCTCTCAATTCTCAGTTCAAAGCTCTCAGAGAAAATGAAGTTTCAAAATGTAAAAATTCTAAAATCAAAAGAAGGGTCCAAGGTCCTCATTACATCAAACTATCTTCTATTTATACACTTTCTATTCTTGGATTTTGGAATTTGGATGGGCTTTTGATTTGGTGAAGAAATTAATTAAATTGGATTTTTAATCCAATTTTCAGCCCATGAGAAATTAGCTTCCAGGAGGCTGCCCTGCCCTTGTGGAGGGCAGAGTAGGAAAATTGTGCAAGCGGCCTCGTGCGTGTGATGGGCGTTCAAGATGCTGCAGGATGCTGCCCTGCGCTTGTAGAGGGCAGGGCAGTGTTGCCATGGTGCGCCAAGTGCTGCCCGTGCGTGCGTGCTTGCTGGCTGAGTGCTCAAGTCCTGGCCGTGCCAAAATGCTGCGCCATGCACCAAGAAATGCTGCCCTGCCCTTGTGGAAGGCAGGGCAGTGTGCCAATGGTGAAGTCCCACGTTCGAAACTCGGTAGAGGCACATGCTGCTCCTTTTTCCATGGTTTTCTTGGCACCAAAGTAACGCCTAGTTCCTTGCTTCCTCATGGTGCCGTGTTCGATTCTTGGAGATTGAAAGCAAGCCAATTTTTGCTTGTTTTCCTTGTGTTTGAGCGCTACTCTTTTCCTCTTTGTTCTTGGGTTCGAAACCCATAGGAAACACTAGGAAGTAATTTCCTTTGAATTATTCTTGGATGAAGCCCGATATTGCTCTTGAGGAGGGCAGGGCAGAGTTTTTGCTTCCTTTGGTCCTTGGCATCAAATTGTGCTCCGCCCTTGTTGTGGGCAGGGCAGTTATGCTTTTCAAGGCTTGGTTCAATATGCTGCTCTCCTGGAGGGCAGTGTGCTCTTGTGGAGGGCAGTGTTTGCCTCCTCCTACTATGTTGCACCACACTTCTCATTTCTTGGCCACACTTCTTAAGCCACATTTTTCTTCTTTTCTTCCTTTCTTCACCTACAAGAAACTAAAACAACCAATCAAAGTATCTCTAAACTCATAAGGTTTATAATTCATTAAAAATCAATTAATTTTTGCTCAAACCTCATGATTTAGCATCAATTTAATGGTGGTTGTTTGATTTAAAGAAGTTATGCATTTTCATTCCAAATCACTTACTTAGGATTCAAGAAAGTGCATAAAGACTAATGAAACAAGTGAAATTAGCTTGAAAATGGGTATATGATGACCTGTCATCAATGGGGAAGAGAAATTGAGGTGATTGGTGTAGGGTATAGTGTTATTGGATTGTGTGAAGAAGAGAGAAGTGGGGTAGGTGGGGATCCTGTGGGGCCCACAGATCTTGAGGTGTCAAGAATTTCTCATCCCTGCACCTTTTAGGCGTGTAAAATGCCCTCTGTATGCAATCCTGGCGTTTAACGCCAGACTGATGCTTGTTTCTGGCATTAAACACCCAAATGTAGCTTGTTTCTGGCGTTTAACTCTAGCCTGATGCTTGCTTCTGGCGTTAAACGCCAGCTTGGTGCTTGTTTCTGGCGTTAAACGCCAGACAGATGCTTGTTTCTGGCGTTTAAATGCCAGACAGCTCTTCCTCCAGGGTGTGCTTTTTCCTCTGCTATTTTTTATTCTATTTTTAATTTTTGTAATTGTTTTATGACTCCACATGATCATAAACCTAATAAAACATAAAAGACCAATAGAAATATAGATAAATAAAAATTGGGTTGCCTCCCAATAAGCGCTTCTTTAATGTCAATAGCTTGACAGTGAGCTCTCATGGAGCTTCACAGATGTTCAGAGCATGATGAGGGCCTTCCAACACCAAAACTTAGAGTTTGAATGTGGGGGCTTCTCAACACCAAACTTAGAGTTTGGTTGTGGCCTCCCAACACCAAACTTAGAGTTTGATTGTGGGGGCTTTGTTTGACTCTGTATTGAGAGAAGCTTTTCATGCTTCCACTCCATGGTTGCAGAGGAAAATCCTTGAGCTTTAAACACAAGGTATTCCCCATTCAATTGAAGGACTAACTCTCCTCTGTCAACATCAATCACAGCTCCTGCTGTGGCTAGGAAGGGTCTTCCAAGG
>NW_026264911.1:727572-748259 GCF_000817695.3 Arachis duranensis
ATTACAGAGAGTGGCATAAGATTTATACCTGACCCCATATCACACAGAGCCTTCTCAAAGGTCCTGGTGCCTATGGTACAGGGTATTAAGAATTTACCAGGATCTTGTTTCTTTTGAGGTAAAGTTTGCTGAACCTATTATTTATTTCACTAATGAGTGAGGGAGGTTCATATTGCCAAGTCTCATTACCAAACAACTTGGCATTCAGCTTCATGATGGCTCCTAGATATTGAGCAACTTACTCTTCAGTTACATCTTCATCCTCTTTAGAGGAAGAAAAGTTCTCAGAGCTCATGAATGGCAGAAGGAAGTTTAATGGAATCTCTATGGTCTCTATATGAGCCTCAGATTCCTTTAGGTCCTCAATAGGGAACTCCTTTCTATCTGGAGGACGTCCCATGAGGTCTTCCTCATTGGGATTTATGTCCTCCCCTTCCTCTTTGGATTCGGCCATTTCGATTATATCAATGGCCTTGCACTCTCTTTTTGGATTTTCTTCTATATTGCTTGGGAGAGTACTAGGAGGAGTTTCATTGATTTTCTTACTCAGCTGACCCACTTGTGCCTCCAAGTTTCTAATGGAGGACCTTGTTTCATTCATGAAACTTAAAATGGCCTTAGATAGATCAGAGACTATGTTTGCTAAGGTAGAGGAGCTCTGCTTAGAATTCTCTGTCTGTTGCTGAGAGGAAAATAGAAAAGGCTTGCTATTGCTAAACCTGTTTCTTCCACCATTATTAAAGCCTTGCTGAGACTTTTGTTGATCATTCCATGAGAAATTTGGATGATTTCTCCCTGATGGATTATAGGTGTTTTCACAGGCTTTATCCATGTAATTCACCTCTGCCATTGCAGGGTTCTCAGGATCATAAGCTTCTTCTTTGAAAGATGCTTTTTTAGTACTGTTGGATGCATTTTGCAATCCATTCAGACTCTGAGAAATTAAATTGACTTGTTGAGTCAACATTTTGTTCTGAGCCAATATGGCATCCAGAGCATCAATTTCAAGAACTCCCTTCCTCTGAGGTATCCTATTACTCATAGGATTCCTCTCAGAGGTGTACATGAATTGGTTATTTGCAACCATGTCAATGAGTTCTTGAGCTTCTGCAGGCGTTTTCTTTAGGTGAATGGATCCACCTGCAGAATGGTCCAGTGACATCTTGGAGAACTCAGATAGACCATCATAGAATATATCCAAAATGGTCCACTCTGAAAGCATGCCAGAAGGACACTTTTTGGTCAACTACTTATATCTTTTCCAAGCTTCATAGAAGGATTCACCATCTTTTTGCCTGAAGGTCAGAACATCCACTCTAATCTTGCTCAGCTTTTGAGGAGGAAAGAACTTGGCCAAGAAGGCCGTGACCAGCTTATCCCAAGAGTCCAGGCTATCTTTAGGTTGTGAGTCCAACCATGTTCTAGTTCTGTCTCTTACAGCAAAATGGAAAAGCATGAGCCTGTAGGCTTCAGGATCTACTCCATTAGTCTTAACAGTATCACAGATCTGCAAGAACTTAGTTAAAAACTGATAGGGATCTTCTGATAAAAGTCCATGAAACTTGCAGTTCAATTGCATTAGAGTAACTAGTTGAGGCTTCAGCTCAAAATTGTTTGCTCCAATGGCAGGGATTGAGATGCTTCTTCCATAAAAATTCGAAGTAAGTGTAGTATAATCACCAAGCATCCTCCTTGCATTATTGTTGTTGTCATTATTTTCGGCTTCCATCTTCTCTTCTTTTTCGAAAATTTCTGTAAGGTTTTCTCTGGATTGTTGTATTTTAGCTTCTCTTAGTTTCTTCTTCAAAGTCCTTTCAGGTTCAGGATCTGCTTCAAAAAGAATGTTCTTGTCCTTGCTCCTTCTCATATGAAGAAAAAAGGGAACAGAAAATAATAATAGGGATCCTCTTGAACACAGTAGAGAGATTCCTTTATGTGAGTAGAAGAAAATAAAAAGAAAATCCGAAAACCAGATAGATGGGAGAAGAAGGTTCGAATTTTGAGAAGAAGAGAAGTGTTAGTAGATAAACAAATAAATAGAAGAAGATGAGAGAGAGTAGTTTTTGAAAATTAACTAAAATAAAAGAAAAATATTTTTATTTTTATTTTTATTTTGAATTAAAGTTAAAATTCGAATTTATAAAAAGGAATAAAATTAAAATTTAAAACAATTAGTTAAATAAAAAGATTTTTGGAAAAGAGGTAGGTGATTTTCGAAAATTAGAGAGAGGAAAGTAGTTAGGTGGTTTTGAAAAAGATAAGAAACAAACAAAAAGTTAATTAATTAGTTGAAAAAGATTTGAAAATCAATTTTGAAAAGATAAGGAATTAGAAAAAAAAATTTGAAATTGATTTTGAAAAAAAATATGATTGAAAAGATATGATTGAAATTTGTTTTGAAAAATATTTAAAAAAAATTAAAAAGATTTTATTTTTAAAATTAAAATTGATTACTTGACTAACAAGAAACTAAAAGATATGATTCTAGAATTTAAAGATTGAACCTTTCTTAACAAGAAAGTAATAAACTTCAAATTTTTTAATCAATCACATTAATTGTTAGTAAAGTTTTCGAAAATCATGAAATAAAGATAAGAAAAAGATTTTGAAAATCAATTTTAAAAAATTTTCAAAAATAACAAAAGGAAAAAGAAAAGATTTGATTTTGAAAAAGATTTTGAAAACATAAGATTTTTAAAAATGAAATCTTGACTTGACTAACAAGAAACAACTTATTTTAAAAAATTTTTAACTAAGTCAACCCAAAGATTTTGAAATTTATGAGTAAAATAAGGGAAAGATATTTTTTTATTTTTGAATTTTTAATGATGAGAGAGAAAAATACAAATATAACCCAAAACATGAAACTTTTGGATCAAAACCAATGATGCATGCAAGAACACTATGAATGTCAAGATGAACACCAAGAACATTATGAAGATCATAATGAACATCAAGAACTTATTTTGGAAAATTTTTAAGAAAAGAAAAACATGCAAGACGCCAAACTTAGAAAATTTTCATGTTTAGACACTATGAATGCAAAAATGCATATGAAAAACAACAAAAGACACAAAACAAGAAAATATGAAGATCAAACAAGAAGACTTACCAAGAACAACTTGAAGATCATGAAGAATGCAATGCATGAATTTTTCGAAAAAAATGCATAAATTTTAAAAACATGCAATTGACACCAAACTTAAAAATTGACTCAAGACTCAAACAAGGAACACAAAAATTTTTGTATTTTTTTATGATTTTATATTTTTTTTTGTATTTTTTTCGAAAATTATTTTTTTGAAAAACGAAAACAAAGAAAAAATTTTTTGAAAAATTTTTGAAAACTTTTTGGAAAACAAAATAAGAAGAAAATTACCTAATTTGAGCAACAAGATGAACCATCTGTTATCCAAACTCAAACAATCCCCGGCAACGGCACCAAAAACTTGATAGGCAAAATTGTGACTCATACTTTTCACAACTCGAACAATTCCTAGTAATGGCTCCAAAAACTTGGTGCACAATACTATGGTTCACACACATTCTTCACAACTTCGCGCAACTAACCAGCAAGTGCACTGGGTTATCCAAGTAATAAACCTTACGTGAGTAAGAATCGATCCCACGGAGATTGTTGGTATGAAGCAAGCTATGGTCATCTTGTAAATCTCAGTCAGGCGGATTATAATGGTTATAATGGTTTTCGAATATAAAGATAAATAAAGCATACAATAAAGATAGAGATACTTATGTAATTCATTGGTGGGAATTTCAGATAAGCGCATGAAGATACTGTGTTCCTTTTGAATCTCTACTTTCCTACTGCTTTCATCCAATCATTCTTACTCCTTTCCATGGCAAGCTGTATGTTGGGGGATCACTGTTGTCAATGGCTACCGTCCGTCCTCTTAGTGAAAATGGTCCAGGTGCGCTGTCACCGCACGGCTAATCATCTGTCGGTTCTCGATCATGCAGGAATAGGATTTACTATCCTTGTGCGTTGTCACCACGCCCTACAGTCGCGAGTTTGAAGCTCGTCACAGTCATTCAATCCCTGAATCCTACTCGGAATACCACAGACAAGGTTTAGACTTTCTGGATTCTCAAGAATGCTGCCAATGCATTCTAGCTTATACCACGAAGATTCTGATTAAGGAATCCAAGAGATATTCATTCAAGCTTATTTGTATGTAGAACGAAAGCGGTTGTCAGGCACACATTCATAAGTGAGAATGGTGGTGAGCATCATATAATTATCACATTCATCAGGTTCTTGGGTGCGAATGGATATCTTAGAATAAGAATAAGCGTGAATTGAATAGAAGAAAAATAGTACTTTGCATTAATACTCGAGGTACAGCAAAGCTCCACACCTTAATCTATGGTGTGTAGAAACTCCACCATTGAAAATACATAAGAACAAGGTCTAGGCATGGTCGAATGGCCAGCCTCCCCAAATAGCATGTGAATACGAAAATAGGGAATCAGACCCCCATTACAATAGTAAAAAGTTCTATTTATACTAAACTAGCTACTAGGGTTACAGAGATAAGTAATTGATGTAGAAATCCACTTTCGAGGCTCACTTGGTGTGTGCTTAGGTTGAGCTTGAGCTTTACACGTGTAGAAGCTTCTCTTGGAGTTAGACACCAAGTTGTAACGTGTTTTTGGTGTTTAACTCTGGTTTGTGACGTGTTTCTGGCGTTTTACTCCAGAATGCAGCATGGAACTGGCGTTGAACGCCGGTTTGCATCGTCTAAACTCGAATAAAGTATGGACTATTATATATTGCTGGAAAGCCCTGGATGTATACTTTCCAATTCAAATGAGAGCGCGCCATTTAGAGTTTTTTAGCTCCAGAAAATTCATCTCGAGTGCAGGGAGGTCAGAATCCAACAGCATATGTAGTCCTTTTTCAGCCACCTATCAGATTTTTGCTCAGGTCCCTCAATTTCAGCCAGAAAATACATGAAATCACAGAAAAACACACAAACTCATAGTATAGTCCAGAAATGTGAATTTTACATAAAAACTAATAAAAACATCCCTAAAAGTAGCTAGATCCTACTAAAAACTACCTAAAAACAATGCCAAAAAGCGTATAAATTATCCGCTCATCGGTGGCATGCCAGTTTCACACGCCCAGCTTCATGTTTGTCTTCTTCCCATTTTTGATGCCCTTTTTCACCTGAAATTCATCACAACTCATCTCAAAGTAGTGTACCATAATATTCATCAATTAATGCATGAATTGTACTGATCAAATGAGATTTATGCTCTTTTATGGTCTTCTTTATGCAAGAAAGAAGGGTAGATGATGCAAGTCATCATTATGCTCGATAGGAGGATGTCAGTGACATACCCAGGGATGTAGACGACTTCCCGCCCCCACCAACACCAACACCAGCACTACCACTGAAACCACCACCACCATCACCACCAGCACCACCAGGCTCTTATGTGCATCATGATGACTCTTTCATGGCATCACCTGGCTGGGTGGACCTACGTGCCTCGTCCAGTCATCCGGAGAGATCCATGGTGGATGAGATACAGTTCGACCAGGTTTCTCTGGTTCGGACGGCTGAGCAGCAGACTATGCAGTGGATCGCAGAGCAGTTTCACATAGCCAAAGAGCATGGTGCCGCCTATGGTGTACCTTTCTCTACCCTACCAGCGATAATCTCGATTTGGGTGCCTTTGATGTCTCCAGTTGTCAGCTCCTCCTACGGACCAGATCTCCGGCTGGGGTCTCAGTATGCTACACCTCCCTTCGATGACTATGACTCATTGATGACTACCTCACATTGGTTACCTCCCCCACATCAGTATCCACCATCGCCACCATACTTCCAGGCATAAGCGACTGATTAGGCACACCCGTACCTTCCACAACCTCCTTCACCACCGTCACATGTAGTGGCCCTTCCACCACCACCGGCTCCTCAGGACCTGCGAGGCTACAAACCACCTTGCCAGACCTAACCTCCCCCTTGTGGCACTGGGCATCGCCTTTATTATCCTAGGAACCAGCATCCATGCTCGGCAGTACGTGTTATTACATTAGTTAGTAGTTTATCTTGTATTACTCTAGAGTACAGTGTTTTGTACCGAAATTTTTTTACATTATAGTAATGATGTACTCCTTTATTTTGTCTTTTTTTATGTACCATGTTTAATGAATTTTTTTAGTTACTATCCATGCCTTGATTAGGGTTATGTATTCAAATTATCGTAATAGAACATAAATAATTAGTACAATTGCTAAATAAAACAAAATAACAATGATACATAATGTAACCTTAAATGAATAAAACGCTTCTAGTACATATGAAATGTGGCATAAGTTATGCAATTGCTAAGTATCCTCTGTGGGTTGATTCGCACAACCACTCCAAGTATGGCCCATTTGCCGGCATAGCCCGCACCATTTATCTTGGTGCTCCACCTCGTCCATATTGTTACGAAACCTTGTAAAACTAGCCTATCGATCGCCTTTCTACACATGGCCGGATTAGGGCGCAAACGTGGCCTGTGCCACTCTGACCAAAGCTTCTCATTAGTAATCAGGGGAAGCTCTACCTCATAAACCTTGAACACAGACTCTTAAAGGTAGATTGGATGAACATATAGCCCCCACTCAACACTGGTAGCAGCACAAGTAGCAAGTGCATCATCACAAGGAAAATGAAATGGCTGGAAAAGCCCGCAGTTGCATGTCCCCAAGCTCAATTGAACACGGAATGAACCCTGGCTCCAACCTTCAAATGGCTTTAATTCATGTACCAAAAAAACTGAAGCCCTCATGTTGCAATATGTAACCCGCATCTTCTGGATACCTTCGCTATTCTTTTCAACCGTAGCCTGTAGCTACTGTGAATATCGATTACCCGCTTCCATTTAAGCATGTGTCTCTTTATCCTTCTGGACAAACAACTACTGCAATCTCTTATACGTGCATCTAACAATAGCTGAAATGGGTAGATATCTTGTGACCTTTAGAACTGCATTGGTGTACCCAAATAGGTTAATTTTCATGTACCTAAACCAACATCCTCAATGACAGTGTTGTAACCATATTTTCTTATTAAATCTACCGGCCCAATCAGCCATCTCACATGATAACATTCTTAGAGCATCCATGTATCATTCGTACCCAGCATTGCTAGGATTGTATCTAACATTAATGAGATACCGCTTGCCCTCGGCTAACTTGAATCGAAACATGAAGTTTGCAGCCATGTACCTGACACAATATGCATGGAATGCCCTAGGATGCTTTCAGACGCTGTGATCAGCTCTAAGTGCATCCTTGATTGCTTGGGATTTATCAGATATAATTAGTAGCCTTTCTTGCGGTGTTCCATGGCGTCTCAACAATGACAAAGGCCATAGGAAGGATGTTACTATTACCATCCTGTGCAACTGCAATTAGCAACACCCCACCATATTTACCATATAACTTCATGCCATCTATGGAGACAAACAACTTACAATGCGTGAAAGCTTCAATGCAGGGAGGGTATGATCAGAACACCTTATCGAACTGATCGCGGTCGCACAGCATCAAGTGGCCATCATAAGACGGTACCGTATTAATGTCACATACCGTGCCAAGGAGACAAGTCTACAATGCTTGGAGCAACCGTGGCACCTTGTTGTATAACTCCCCCAATCACCATATATCTATACAATTACCTTTTGTTTTGCCATTCAAATCTTCCTGTGCGATGACTTGAAGTGATAGCTCTGTCTCAATATACTTTGTAGAATAGGAATGGTCACTGATGGACTAAACTGTATGGTGGCAGGATGATTCTAAATATGAGGTCGTTGTTCAGCTATCGGTTATCCTATGACATGGTAGGCCAGACACGTGTATGGTCTGCCGAATTTATGCACCTCCCTAACCATTTTAAATATAGTCGAATAAAAATACAATAACACTCACCAATATCCCAGATTCTGTCAAAAAGCAACACGGAGACTATAAGGACAACCTTCCGTAAATTGTCGGCAATGTACATCATACTTTAATCGATCTGACTCGACTACTTGACACTCGGCACTTCTTCAAATGTTGTAATTCTTCATGCCTTGCAACATTGCCTCTCTACTCTTGAATTTATGACCATTCCAAAACTCCACACCACCATCGGTGTTGGAATCATCGGCCTTCATATTCGAATACAGAGTTTCCTCATGCATCGCATCCAAGTCCAACATATGGTAGTGGCTGGGTACAGATGATAACTCTAGGATTGGACGCGGAATAGGCAAAAGGTATCGAACTAATCCACAAATAGGAGTCTCAAGTATGAAATCATCGTCATTATCATCGTTATCGTCAGAGGAACCACTTTCATGGCTATCGACAATGTACTTTTTGTCGGATTCCTCATCCAGAATGTACAAGTCCTATAGTGGACTAGCACAGTGCAACGGTCATAGTGCAAGCAGAAGATCACCGGGTACAATGTTTGAGTCGCTAGCACCACCACCACCAACATCACAAACCTCCGCAGAAAGCTCCATCTATTGTTCAACCATAATTCTGCCGTGCACGTCAAACATTAATCGCATATGCTCATCCCCATCGAGCCAAAATAGACGAAAACAAAATACACGATTTTCTATCGGTGCTAGCATCATACAGCCAACTATACCAACCTTTTTTCTCTCCCCACCATCGACGTGCGTCAATGTCATAATCTTTAACTCAGATAATGAATTTGCTATTCGACTTTAAAATAGCGGCAGCATCCCCACCATCACAACAAAAAAACCACTGCCACTCGATATTTTTGCTAAGTTTTTTGAAGAAAAACAGAAGAGAAAGAAGAATTGAGAGATTTTTTAGGAATACCAACGGTTTCCTGATCCTTTTAGAAGGGGTTGATTTTTGTCCTATTCTATATTGTTTACTATGTAAATTTTTTTACTCCCACGTATCTCATTTACAATGTGTAAATGTAACACCCTAATTAGCCTAAGCCATACCACGCGTCGTAAATCAAAGATTAATCAAAGGTTACAATACTTCTAAACTTATACATATCATATATAGAAGGAATTAATAATATCTAGAAGCCCGGTAAAGAATATTGCTCAAAAATAGGATCTGAAAAGCGCAAGATGTACTAACGAAGCTACTAACTTAAAGTACATAAACAGATGTGTTTCGAGGGTTACCTGAAACTGTAGGTCAATCTCAGACGAGATCTTTTGTACTGGCCGGCGCTGTTGTGTCCGACTTGTTGGACTTGGCAGTGGTGCTGATCCTTTGTCATAGGTGGGTGGTGGTACCTGCAAGGGACTCTGATGCTTAAGTTAGCAAGGGTATTAAGCAGGTTTTTAGTAGGATCAGAGTATGAGTTATACCTGGGTGCTCCAGTGTATTCATAATGGTGAGGAGTGACCCTCTCTTGAGATAAGATAGTTATCTTATCTTATCTTTGAGTGAAGTCATCTTATCTTTGAGGGACACGCCCTTATCTTTCTAGGCTTTGGGCTGCCTTTGGATTTGGGTCGTGTTCCTCTATTTGGACCCTTTTTGGGCTTTCCTGGTGTTTTTGCCGAGCTCTTTGAGGAGAGATCGGATATTCCTGACCTGAAGAGGTCGGTCGACTTTTCTTTGATTAGCCCGGTTGTACAGTTCGACCCAGGGCGTGAACAGTGCCCCTGCTTGAGTTCGGTCTTTCTTAAGGTCGAGCCTTTTTAGACTTCGATCCTTTTTGGAGAAGTCAAGCTCGAGCACTTTTTGTTGATCTTTTGTAGAACTCCTTCTCCACTTTGAATGCGAAGTGCTTTCCTGTTTATTTGCATCGTGCGTTGCATTTTTTCCTAGGGAACGTACGAAGGCTTTTAATGAATCATTAATTTCCTTTTGCCGTTTGCCTCTTCTCATTTTGAATTTTGCAAAAAGACCTTTGCTTTTAGTTTTTCTCTTGCTCCATCTTTTACCCTTCTATTTTCTTCAATCAGTTTATCGTTCTCCTTATTCTTTACAGGTTAGTTCTCTCTATTTTTCAGGTTTAATTTGTAGGAAAAGTTTGCATCTTTTTGCATTTGCTGTGTTTTGACTGTCGTTTGTGTGTTCTTTTCTTCCATTTGTATGAGCCTTTTCTTATTTTCCTGCTAGTTTAGGGTTTTGACTATTTGTTTACTATCTCTAATTGTATCTTCTTGATTTGTTCTTTTGCGATAATGAACTGCTTGATTTAGAGAAAGGTTGCGCCTTTGATGATTTCTTCCATGGTTTATTTGATACTGATAGTTTGCTTTGTCTTGTGTCTCTTATCTGTTGTCGATGTTGATGGTTTCTTTGAGTCTGAAAGAACCCTTTGCTGATAAATTTGTGAAAAAGCTTGTAGCTTTTGATGGTTTTATTGTGACTTTGTAACTTTTCTTTGTGGAGTGTCGCTGTCAAAGGAGAGTTGTTTTCCAGTTTGAGGGGTGTCTAGATGTAAGCTGTAGATTTTTCCTGTAACTTTGTTCTGTTATTGCCTCCAAAGGATGCCCCTGGATTCTTGGTGTGAGTCTGGGGTTTCCTTTTGTTGTCATATCTGACATCTTGATACCTGTATGGTTTAGTCCGGGTTGTATCCATTTATGCCCAAGTTGCTCTTCTTTGACTTGCCCGAGTTGTTTGACTAGTAACCCCTCTTCCTTTTTCTTTGCTATAGGACTAGTTTATCATGTCTTCTCGCAAAAATATTGTCGAGACGTCTTCCAAGGTCCCTGAGGGTATGTCCGACTGGCTAGACTCCCTCGTCTTGATGTGTGTTTCTGTAGTGAATTCTGAGTATTGTATGGAGCTGAGAAAACATCACCGAATTTGTAGTAATCAGGAGCAGGAGAAAATTATGAGCTAGTAACACCTGATTCTGATGAGAGGGTTTATTTCCCTACTTTGGTCTAGGGGGAGCGTCCCTTTTTTTATGCCTACGACTATTTTTTCAGCCAAATGAACATTACTTTTCCTTTTACTTCTTTTGAGACCAATTTGTTGTGGTCGTGCAATGTATCTCCATCCCAACTTCATCCGAATTCATAGGGGTTTGTTAAGATTTTCCAGTTGTTGTGTCAGGAACTAGATGTTAAGCCTTCTCAAAGTCTCTTTCTTTACCTTTTTGTTTTGACTAAACCTGGGATTTCTACCAAAAAGAAAGCTTCCTGGGTTTCTTTTCGGTCTGCCCAAGGAAAGAAGGTATTTTCAATGTATGATGAGTCTTTCAGAGATTTCAAGAATTATTTCTTTAAGGTCCGAGCTGTTGAAGGAGCTCGCCCCTTTTTCTTGGATGAGAATGATGGGCCAGCCTTTCCTTTAGAGTGGCAAAAGGATGTTATGGTGTCGAGGTATTCGTGGGAGATGTTGGACGAGGTCGAACAGGCCTTTGTTAATGTGTTGGAGGAGAACTGGGGAACACCTCCTTATCTTGACACTAAAAAATTTTTAGGGGATCCCTCGCTTCTCCGAGCTGAGCTTGGTAGTGACCGATTTCCTTTCTGTGTTGCTTTGTTTGTTTGATTTCTTTTTTTTTCTTTCCCATTTATAACTTGGTTTCCCGCTGTAAATTTGCAGAGATGGTTAAAAATAATGATTCCATGAAGGCCTTCAAAAAGGTGAGAAAAGCAACTACGGCCTAAAACATCTCGGCCAAGGTTCCCGGAGAGGGGTCGTCTAAGGCTTCCCTGAAGAGGTCGACCTCGGATACTTATGAACCAAAGAAAGTCATCCCGACTCCCCATGTTCGGCTGGCCTTATCTGTTCCTCCTCTACCAACCTCCAATGCTGCCACCCGATCTGCTACCGGTGTTTCTCCTAATAAGTAGAGAACTACTGAGCCCTTCAATTTGGATGCCCCTGATTTCGATGCCGTGGGGTTCGTTGACCAGCAAATTGCTCCCTATGGTATTGTGCCTTAGAATGATGTGTCCATTCTTCATCATTTAGACTTCATTACGCGAAGTGGTATCAAGATGGCACATATGGAAGTAGCCTTATTTAGGACTACTCAAGATGTTCCTGTTCATGCCACAAAGGCTTTCATGGAGGAGGCCAAGTCGGAGTATGATAGGATCAAGGGGTTGAAGGAGGAGCTTGAGAAAAAGGTGGCATAGCTGGAGAAAGAGTTGGAGGGTGAGAAGACTCGGGCTACTGCGGCTGTGGCTATAGCAGATCTGGCTGAGGAGATGGCCCAAAAGCATAAGGATAGCTATGTCCAGACTTATAGGGAGATGGTAGAGTTCTGGGAGAGTTTGGAATCTACTCAATCTGATTATGCCGAGCTCTAAGGTCATCTTGTGAGTAGTTTGACTGCTGCTTATGAGAATCTGAAGTCTCAGGTCCGAGTTCTTGCTCCCGAGCTCGACCTGTCTCTCTTCAGTTTAAATAATATTGTAGAAGATGGGAAGATTGTCCCTGCCCCGGATGACGATGATGACGACGTAGATCTGCCTCCTGTACCATCTGCCAAAGCTCCTGCTGCCACGTCTTTTTTGGCTCCTACAACTAAGGTTGGCCATCCCGAGTCAAACCCTGATGTGCAAATCCTGAACTAGCCAGATGGAACTGTTGCTGCTGTCCCGCTTGCAACCCGTCCGCCTTCTCCTCAAGATGCCACCACTGAGGAATCTTTGCATCCTTTATAGTTTTTGATTTGTTTTTATATCTGTGATATCCCGACTTGTGGGTATTTGAATTTCTATTTTGTGACTGCTTGGTCTATTTTGACTTTGGACACTTTTAGTTGCTTTTCTTTTAGCAACTTTATTTAGAAAAACAAAGTATTTTCTTTAGCTCTTGTGGACGATTTCTAAGTGGCTTCTTGAGTCTGTTTTATTGTAACAACTTTGTTTCTTTGTGATATGCTTGCCTACAGCTTTCTTTAGCACTTTCCAGGAATCTTCAGAGTGTTGGAGTCTTGTTGTCCGACCTCTTTTGATTGCCTTTATGCTTTGTTTATTTCCTGCCTTAGTCGAAGTGTCCTTTTTAAGGCTAGTTCTTTGTTTGAGTATTCTTTGATAGAATATTTTGTAAATTGATTTTGGCGAGGTCAGGGTCTTTCGGGTCGAGTTGTCTCCCTTTTGATGCACGCCTTCTGTTGGTTGATTTTCTTAGTTGATCTCTTAAGTTATTTCTAGTAATCCCTTGTGTTTACTTTTTATAACTCTGTCGCTTTTGGTCGCCTTGGGCTGACTTCTTTATGTTGGTCCGCTCCAAGTTATTTTTAGTAATCCATTTTATTTGGACCTTGCAGGTCTCTTTTTTTATGGATTACTTTTTATAACTTCTTTGTAGCTTTGCCGTGCCTACTTTGTCATGTCGGTCCCTTCTAAGTTATTTTTAGTAATCCATTTTATTTGGACCTTTGTCAAGTCTCTTTTATGGATTACTTCTTATAATTTTGTAGTTTTAAATCAGCTTGGGCCGACTTCTTCATGTCGGTCCCTTTGGAAGTTATTTCTAGTAATCCACTTTTTAGGACTGGCCAAACCTCTTTTTAGGGATTACTTTTTATAACTTTTTCTCGCTTTGATCTGGTTTGACTTCTTTTACGTCAGTCCATTCTAAGTTATTTCTAGCAATCAATTTTTTTGTTTCAAACCTCGTCAGGCCTCTATTCATGGATCACTTTTTATAACTTCATGCATTATTCTGTTTTTTATCACTTTTCATCTTGCCGATTTTGTAGAGTTTGATCCTCGCTTGGCCGATCTTTGATGAATTTGGTTTTCATTCTTGTCGACCACGTCGGGCGGTGAATTTGGTTTTCACTTTCACCGATCTGTAGCTTTATAATCAGGTGATGAATTTTTGCATTTTCAGATTAATGCGTCTTGATAAAGAGATTTCATAGAAAATCTGAAAATCTTTATTCAAAGTAGAAAATATGCGAATATATACATGTGGGTGCTAACCCTAGGTAATTTTGTTGATCTTGGCTTGCTGCCTCATTAAAAAACCTTTTTAAGAAAAAAGAGTGCACCTTTGTCCTAAGATCATGTATTACTTTTTAACTATAGTACCTTCTTAGGTTGCAGGCATGCCATGATCGCGGTAGCTCTCGCCCCTCGAGTTTGGACACTTTGTAGTAGCCTTTTTCCAGTACCTCTGTGACTCGGTAAGGTCCTTTCCAGTTAGCTGCCAGCTTTCCTTCTCCGGGTCGACTTGTTCCGATATTATTTTGGATTAGGATAAGGTCATTGTTGGTAAAGCTTCGCTGTACTACCTTTCGATTGTACCTTGAGGCCATGCGGCGTTTTAACGCTTCCTCTCTGATCCGAGCTCTTTCTCGGACTTCTGGGAGCAGGTCGAGCTCTTCCTTTTGGAGTTGGGAGTTGGCCTCTTCACTATAGAGGATCGTTCTGGGAGATTCCTCTTCGACTTCTACCGGTATCATTGCCTCCATTCCATAAGCCAATCAGAAGGGTGATTCCTTTGTGGTGGAGTGTGGAGTTGTTCGATATGCCCATAGGACTTGTGGGAGCTCTTCAGCCTAGGCACCCTTTGCGTCCTATAGCCTCCGTTTTAACCCGGCTAGTATAACTTTATTGGCAGCTTCTACTAGTCCATTAGCTTGTGGGTGTTCTATGGATGTGAATTGGTGCTTTATTTTCAGGTCGGCTACCAACTTTCTAAAGCCTGCGTCCGTGAATTGAGTGCCATTGTCAGTGGTAATGGAGTAAGGGACCCCAAACCTTGTGACAATGTTCCTGTATAGGAATTTTCGACTTCTTTGGGCAGTAGCATTGGCTAAGGGCTCCACCTCAATCTATTTTGTGAAATAGTCTACTCCTAGAATGAGGAACTTGACCTGTCCCGATCCTTCGGGGAAGGGCCCGAGGAGGTCGAGTCCCCACTTTGCGAATGGCCAAGGTGATGTTACGCAGATGAGTTCTTCTGGTGGGGCGATGTGGAAGTTAGCATGCTTCTGACATGGTGGACATGTCTTAATGAACTCGGTTGCCTCTTTTTGCAAAGACGGCCAAAAAAATCCGGTTCGGAGTACTTTCTTGGCAAGAGCTCGTGCTCCGAGATGATTGCCACATGTGCCACTGTGTGTCTCCTCTAAGACCTCTTTTGTGTTAGAGGTCGGTACACATTTTAGTAGAAATGTCGAAATCCCTCTTTTGTATAGGATGTTGTTTATGATGGTGTAATATTGTGCCTCAAGCTTTAACCTCTTTGCCTCCTTCTTATCTGTAGGGAGTATCTCTGATTTGAGGTAGCTGATTATAGGGGTCATCCATCCTTGATCCTGTCCTGATATGGCTAGGATCTTTTCCTCTTCTAAGATTGACAGGTTCTGCAGTATTTCCTGGATAAGGCTCCTATTATTGCCCCCTGGTTTGGTACTGGCTAATTTTGAGAGTGCGTCAGCTCGAGCATTCTGTTCCCGAGGTATATGTTGGATCTCATATTCTTGGAATTGTCCGAGTTATTCCCTGGTTTTGTCCAGGTACTTTTTCATAGCAGGATCTTTGGCTTGGTAGGTCCCTGCTATCTGTGAGGTGACGACCTATGAATTGCTGACAAGTTTTAAGCTCCGACCTCTTTAGCCAGCTTCAAACCAGCTAATAGTGTCTCATACTCAGCTTGATTATTGGAAGCAGGGAACTCGATTTTCAAGGAGAGTTCAATCTGGGTTCCCTGATTACTTTCTATTATCACACCTGCTCCACTCCCGATTTTATTTGAAGAGCCATCCACATATAGATTCCAATTTCTAGGGTTTTTTAGGGTGTCAGTGTACTCTGCAATGAACTCGGCCAACTAGTGTGATTTGATGGCTGTCTGAGCTTCATATTGAAGGTCGAATTCGGACAACTCGACCGCCCACTGTAGAATTCTTCCTGCTAAATCTGTTTTCTACAGAATGCCTTTTATGGGCTGGTTAGTTCAAACGTTGATGGTGTGAGCCTGGAAGTATGGGCGAAGTCGTCGAGAGGTTAATATGAGAGTGTATGCAAACTTCTCTATCTTTTGATAGTTCATCTCGGACCCTTGTAGTGCTTTGCTAATAAAGTATACAGGTTGTTGTCCGCTGTTGTCCTCTCTGACTAGTACTGAGGCTACTGCCCGACTTCCTACTGCAAGGTATAATATGAGTGCTTCTCTTTCCCGTGGTTGGGTAAGGATGGGTGGTTGTCCCAGGAATCTTTTGAAATCCTGGAAAGCTTGCTCAAACTCTGGTGTCCATTTGAACTTCTTTCCCTTCCTTAGTGTGGCGTAGAAGGGGAGAGATCTTATGGTTGATCCAGCTAGAAATCTGGATAAGGCTGCTAGTCCTCCGTTGAGCTATTGCACTTCTTTGACACAGGTTGGGCTTTTCATATCGAGTATGGCCCGACACTTATCCGGGTTTTCCTCGATTCTTCTTTGTGTAAACATGAAATGCAAGAATTTGCCAGTTTCTACTGCGAAGGAGCATTTTGCAGGGTTAAGTCGCATGCCATGCTTACTTATGGTATTGAATAATTGGGCGAGGTCGGACAGTAATGATTCCTCGCTTTGTGTTTTTACTAACATGTCATCCACATATACCTCCATGAGTTTCCTGACATGGTCTGCGAAGATTTTATTCATTAATCTTTTATAGGTGGCTCCTGCGTTTTTGAGTCCGAATGGCATGACGACGTAGCAGTAGTTTGCTTTCGGAGTTAAGAATGAGATTTTTTCTTGATCAGGTGGGTACATTGGGATTTGATTATATCCCGAATAGGTGTCCATGAATGAGAGGTATTTGTATCCGGAGGAGGTGTCCACCAGAGCGTCGATACTTGGGAGTGGATAAGGATCCTTTGGGCAAGCTTTGTTGAGATCGGTGTAATCTGTGCACATCCACCACTTCCCATTTGATTTTTTTACCAAGACGATGTTGGCTAGCCATAACGGGTATTTGACTTCTCTGATGAATCCTGCCTCTAATAGAGCTTGTCCCTGTTCCTCCACAGCTTGGGATCTTTCTGATCCGAGCTTTCTACACCTCTGCTGTACTGGACGAGAACCTGGATACACTGCCAGCTTGTGGCACATTAGCTTTGGGTCTATGCCCGGCATGTCTGCGGCCTTCCATGCAAAGAGGTCGACATTATCTTTTAGGAACTATATGAGTGACTCCTTTACATTTTCTTTTAGGATTGCGCTAATACTTGTTGTTTTTTTGGGACATCTACGATCTCTACTTTTTCTATTTCGCCTTCAGGTTGCAGACGAAGTTCATCCCGACCTTGAACTCCCCTGAGTTTGATGGTGTGGATTTCTTCTCCTTTGACTCTGAGGTTCAGACTTTTGTTGTAACAGCGGCGTGCTGTTTTCTGGTCTCCTTTTATTGTAGCGATCCCTTCTGTAGTTGGAAACTTCATGCATAGATGTGGTGTCGAAACTACTGCGGTGAGCTGATTTAACGTTGTCCGACCTATCAGGGCATTGTAGGCTAAACTTACGTCGACCACGATATAGTCTATGTTGATCGTCCTTGAATGGTTTCCTTTTCTGAAGGTTGTGTGTAGTGAGATGTATCCAAGTGGTTGGATTGGAGTGTCTCCTAGTCTGAATAAGCTGTTTGGATATGCTGTGAGCTCTTTTTCTTCGAGGCCGAGTTTGTCGAAGGCGGTTTTGAACAAGATGTCAGCCGAGCTTCCTTGGTCCACTAGTGTGCGGTGAAGATTAGCATTGGCCAATATGATAGTGATGACCATGGGATCGTCATGTCCCGAGATGACGCCAGGTGCGTCCTCTTCAGTGAAAGTAATAGTAGGGAGGTCGGGTGCTCCTTCTTTTCCCTCGACGTGATATACTTCCTTGAGGTGTCTTTTGTGAGATGATTTGGAGATTCTTCCTCCCGCAAATCCTCCATGTATCATGTGAACATGTCTCTCCGGGGTACGAGCTGGTCGTTCAGTTTGTCCGACCTCTTCGTATCTTCTTCTCTTTCTGGGCTCATCTATTTTACTGGCTAGGTACCGATCTAGTCTCCCTTCTCTTACCAATTTTTCTATGACATTCTTCAAGTCGAAGCACTCGTTAGTGGGATTTCCATAAATTCGGTGGTATTCGCAATATTCCGTCTGATTTCTGCCTCCTTTTTTGCTTTTCAGTGGGCGAGGTGGTGGGATCTTTTCATTGTGGCATACCTCTCGGTATACTTCCACAAGAGACACCCAGAAGGGGTGTAATTGTGATATTTTTTAGTCTTCTCTCCTTGTTGATCTTCTTTTTTCTTGGACTCTTTATCCTTATCTCAGGAGCAGTAAAAGGATCCGAATTTTGAGGTCTCTCCTAGTAGAGAGTTTTCCTCCATGTTGATGTACTTTTTTGCCTGTTCTTTATCCTTCTCGGCTTCTCGTTGGTGTTCAGCCTCCTTTTCGAGTTGTTTGAGATGATCTTGTTGAGCTTGAAGTGCTTCCAAGATTTGTGTGTTTGGTGAGTTCTTGTCTCCGTTTGGTTGAGACGTATCCTTTGGTGTAGTGTCCGCGTCCTTCTACGGCATTCTATTTTCTAGATCTGAGTTGTGGTCATTGTCAAGGTTAACCGCCATGATGATGGGAGACATCCTGGTTCCCCGGCAATGGCGCCAATGTTCCGAGGGTTACCTGAAACTGTAGGTCGATCTCGGACGAGATCTTCTGTAGTGGTCGGAGCTGTTGTGTCTGACTTGTTGGACTTGGTGGTGGTGCTGATCCTTTGTCACCGGTGGGTGGTGGTACCTACAAGGGACTCCAATGCTTAAGTTAGCAAGGGTATTAAGCAGGTTTTTAGTAGGATCAGAGTATGAGTTATACCTGGATGCTCCAGCGTATTTATAATGGTGAGGAGTGACCCTCTCTTGAGATAAGATAGTTATCTTATCTTATCTTTGAGTGAAGTCACCTTATCTTTGAGGGAACCACCCTTATCTTTCTAGGCTTTGGGCTGCCTTTGGATTTGGATTGTGTTCCTCTGTTTGGGTCCTTTTCGGGCTTTTCTGGTGTTTTGGCCGAGCTCTTTGAGGAGAGGTTGGATATTCCTAACCTGAAGAGGTCGGTCGGCTTGTCTTTGATATGCCCGGGTCATACAGTTCGACCCAGGGCATGAACAAGATGTAATATAACAAAATATAGTAGTATAATATCATAACAATCTAGCTACGGCTCGCAGAGTTTATGCCGGCTAGCCATATACAGACAATACATGAGACCAGATAGTAAAACAACTTATACAAGTTTTGTTCTCTCAAATACAAGCCTCTAGGCCAAACAAAATACAAAAGTGAGAGACATATACATAATAGTTCAAAAAGACTCCAAGAGGTATCCAGATCCTCCGCTCCTGTCACTAATAAAACCACTCACCGTGGTGGGTTGTGACCTGCATCTGAAAACAACAACAAAAATATGGTATGAGAACCAGAGGTTCTCTGTATGGTAACCGTGCCCAATGATGTAGGATATAAGACCCCGGGATGCCAAAGGTCATCCTAGACTCCATATCCATCACAAGAACTCAAGCTTAAAGCATTTTAAGCCAAATAAGCATAATTATATAAAACCTTAACATAAATAAAATGGGTACTACATCTTAGGGGAGTGATAAACCCCAATTTGACGGTTTATCTTGTATTGAATTTAGAGTATTTTGATGACCTTTACCCACATTTATTCAATGAAATAGCATGGTTTTATAACTTCTCCTTTAATTGTGCTTAAGAGTGAAAACATGCTTTTTAGGTCTTAAAATAGTTAAATTTAATTCACCTTGATTCCATTAGATGCCTTGATATGTTTGTTAAGTGATTTAAGGTTTAGGAGGCAAAGATTGGATCAAGGGAATGAAGAAAGAAAGCATGAAAAGTTAGAGAACTCATGAAGGAATGAAAGAACCGGAAAGCTGTCAAGCCGACCTCTTCGCACTTAAATGACCATAACTTGAGCTACAAAGGTCCAAATGATGCGGTTCTAGTTGGGTTAGAAAGCTAACATCCGGGGCTTCGAAACGATATAAGATTTGCTATAGTTGCTACACGTATGGTGGCACGCACGTGCATAGTACGCGCACGTGCCGTTGCTGCCACCTGGTTCACTTAAAGCAAAACGTGGCCAGCGAATTCTAAAGCCTTGTGGGCCCAATCCAACTCATTTCTGATACTATTTAACCCAAGAAATGAAGAGGGAAACACATGTTGGTTACCATTAGTCATAGTTTAGTTTTAGAAGTAGTTAGAACTAGTTTCTAGAGAGAGAAGCTCTCACTTCTCTCTAGAATTAGGATTAGGATTAGGTTTAGTTCTTAGATCTAGATTTAGATTCATCTTCTTCTACTTCTATCTTCTCAATTCCTTGTAGTTACATTCATTCTTCTCCTTTTCTTTTGGTGTAATCTCTTTTATGTTGTTCTTATATTTTGTTGTAGATCTAGTATTGTTCCTTCTACTTTCTTTCAATTCAATTCAAGGTAATTCATAATAATTGTGTCTCTTTTGATTGTTGTTGTTAATTTCTTTCAATAATTGTTGTTAGATTCTCTTGCTGTTGTCAATTTGCTTTGCTTTTCTTTTGTGCCTTCCAAGTGTTTGATGAAATGCTTGGTTGGATTTTAGTGTAGGTTTTGTTCCTCTTGACTTTGGTTGAGTAATTAGTGACTCTTGAGTTATCTAATCCTTTTGTTGATTGATAATTAGAAGTTGCTAATTGATTTGAAT
>NW_026264911.1:748364-761516 GCF_000817695.3 Arachis duranensis
TTGACTTTCCTCCATGGTTAGAGGTTAACTAAGTGGGAGCAATACACAATTCTCATCACAATTGAGAAGGATAACTAGGATAGGACTTCTAGTTCTCATATCTTGCCAAGAGCTTTGTTAGTTGTTAGTTTATTTCCTTTGCCATTTATAATTCTTGTCTATAATCTCAAAAAACCCCAAAATAACTCAAAAACTCTTTTTTTTTTACCGACGCGTGCGCGTCATGCGTGCTTACGCGTCGATGTGCATATTGGTTGAAGGACGCGTACGCGCCAGGTGCGCGCACGCATGCATCGAGTTAGGCCGGAGGCATAATGTCGGCCCAAGTCTGGCACAACTCTCGGGTAAAAGTACCAGAAGTGTGGATCGTGCAATCGACGCGCGCGCGTACAATGCGTGCACGCGTACATGGGGTTAGGCCTGAGGCTTAGAGTGGGCTTGAAGCACGCCTAACTCTCGGGTCAGAAGCCTAGAGTGGCGGCAGCATTGAAGGGCGCGCGCGCGGCAAGCGCGCGTCCGCGTACATTGGTACTTTGTGAGAAGGCGCACTAGCGCAATGCGTGTGCTCGCATCTGTTCCTTCCTGGACATGTGGGCGCGCACGCGGCAAGTATGCATCCGCGCAGATCGAGTTGGGCCAGGGGCTTAAAGTTAGCCCAGATCCAGCTCAACTCTCTGGGGCTTGGCTCAAAAATTGCAGCAGCGGATCGATGCGGGCGCGGTGGGTGTGCGTCCGCGTGAACTTTCATGTTCTTATAATTTGCGCGCACGCACGTAGTGCACGTCAGCGTGGGCATGTTGGGCTCAGGGCATAATGTTTGCCCAAGAGAGGCCCAACTCTTGGGTACGTGGGTGATGCTGCTTCCGCACAGGGATGCGTGCGCGTACGTTGTGCGCGCGCGTCCACCCCCTTCTTTATTCAATCAACCATCATACAATTCACAAAAAATGCAATTTGATATTATTCATCTACTACTAAACACAACATACATGTGACTAAGCTAACAATTAAGTTGTACACACAAATTTATGTGAAACATCTACCTACAATGGTAACTCAAATCACTTATTAAGCAAATTTAAAAGAGAGTGGAAAGAGTTTACCATGGTGGGGTGTCTCCCACCTAGCACTTTTAGTTTAAGTCCTTAAGTTGGACATTTTGAGGTGCTTATTGTCATGGTGGCTTATGTTTGTACTCATCCTTGAATCTCCAAGGATCCTTGCTCCTCAATTGGTTGACAGAATTTCCAACCATTTTCATCAAGCTTGGGAAAAGTTCTACCCAAGATATGAGGTCCCATAGTTGATCTTCACATAGCGAACCGGGATCCCATACCTTATCTTCACACCCGTCTTCAATTTGATCTCCATACTTTTCTTTCCGGGTGGTTGACATATAGAATTCTCTTTAGCATAACAAGTCTTCCTTCGATACCCTTGTAAAGTGACATTCTTCCAATCATCGTTCCTATACCTTGAAGCTTTGACCTTAATGAGCTTAATTCCTAACTTGCAACCACTACATAACTCATTTTTGCTTTTAGTTCCACAAAGAGCTCTAAGTTGACCATCATTTTCAATTAAACCATATTCAAGTGAGAAAGTAAAGCTTAGGGATAGAAATTTTACCCACTTGAATGTTGTGTTGGATGGTGACGTGGGAAGGGAGACTTCCCCACACTTAGACAATGCAAGGTCTACTTCCTTGTGCTCTTCTTTAGTTGTTTCCACCTCTTCACAAGCTTCTTCAATTTCAACCTCATCCCCTTTGTTACGTGGCTTGGTGTTGTCTTCAAGAACTTCATCTTGCCCAATAGGAGGTGAGTCAATTTTGGATAGGAATTCATTGATGAATGAATCTATCTCTTGATCAACCTCTTCATATTCTTCAATTTCAATATATATCATGCCATTTTCGTTATCCTTGGGAGGTTGTGCACACTTTTTTATAATTTCAACTTCGTGTCCAATGGGAGAGGATTCCATTGTAGAGAGGAATTCATCCATGATTGAATCCATTTCTTGATAAACTTCTTCCAAGTCTCCAACGATGATGTGCCTTGGAGGTTGCGCACCCTCCTCAACATCAATATCAAGCTTCTCGGAAGAGTTCTCCATGATGCTACATTCCCTTGGACTTTCAACATCTCCTAAATCTTCAACCACTTCTTCCTTTTCTTCAATGATCATAGGCTCCTCCAAATGTTCTAACACAAAATTCGACTCCTCCTTCTCCACCGGATTTTTCAATTTCTCCTTCATACTTTGCTCTTCTTTCGACCTTTCACATGTGGCCACGGGAGTACCTTGAGTATTCAAACATCGATGGGCCAAAGTATGCACCACCTTGGTCAAATTGGTCACAAACTCAAGTGTATCCTGCTTCATGGCTTCTTGTCCTTGAAGTAACAAAGTGAGAGGATCGTCTATTGGGGCTTGGGGTGAGTAGGAAGGTTCATTATTTTGGAGAGAGAATTCATGGTAGGAAGGTGGTTCTTCTTGATAAGGTTGTGGAGATTGTGTGTATTGAGGTGGTTCTCGGGAGTAATCTTGATAGGGTTGTGGTGGTTCTAAAGGTTCTTGCTCAAAATGGTCATAAAAATATGGTATGGATGGTTGGTCATATGACGGATATGGATTATAGGAAGGTGCTTGATGTGGAGGGCTTGTGAGTATGGTTGAGGTTTATGTTGAGGATATGGTTCATAGGCATATGGTGGTGGTTCTTGAAAGTCACAAGGTGATTCACCATAGCCATTGGATTGATATGCATCATAAAATGGCTCTTCTTCATAGTGCATTGGTTGAGGTTTATGTTGCCATGAAGATTGATCATATGCATATGGCTTCTCCCACCTTTGATTGTTCCATCCTTGATACACATCCTCATTGAAGCTCTCATTACCTACAACATAATTAGAACCAAACTCATAGCCAAAGTGAGAATTCATGATAGCAAGAGAAGGCAAAAACAAAAAAATAGGAACAAATAAAGAGAACAAACTAAAAACTAACAAAGAAGCAAAAAGCAAACATATTCACAATATTCACATATATACAATAACCAATAACATAACACCATTGCAACTCCCCGGCAACGGCGCCATTTTGATGATTAGGATTTTTGACGGTTTAGAATTTCACAAATGAATTCTCATTGCTAGTATAGTTTCTAAACCAACAATAATCCTTTCATACAAAAGATTGTTTGTCACAAGTAACAAACCCCTAAAATTAATAACCGAAGTATTCAAACCTCGGGTCGTTCTCCCTAGGATTTGTAATGAAGTGTTTTGTTATTGGTTGAGTTATTTTTTGGGGTTTTGATAAGAGGCATGAAAGATAAATGGCAAGAAAGTAAACTAACAACTATAAAAGGCTCTTGGCAAGATATGAGAACTAAAAGTCCTATCCCAGTTATCCTTTATGAGAATTAGAAGTCCTATCCTAGTTATCCTCCTCAATTGTGTTGAGAATTGTTCATGGCTACCACTTAGTTAACCTCTAACCATGGAGGAAAGTCAAGTGGATGAATCAATTTGATTTCTCAAGTCCTAATCAACTCCTAAAGGAAAGACTAGCTTTAGAGGCGTTCAAATCAATTAGCAACTTCTAATTATCAATCAACAAGGGAATTAGATAACTCAAGAGTCACTAATTACTCTACACTTTGACAACTCAAGAGTCTCCAATTACTCAACCTAAGCCAAGAGGAGGAAATTCTACTCTATCATCCTTCCAAGCATTTTTGCAAACACTTGGAAGGCACAAAGGGGAAGCATAGTAAATTGACAACAAGAATGAAATCTAACAACAATTAATTGAGAGGAATTAACAACAACAATCAAGGAAATCACAATTATCATGAATTACCTCAAATTGCATTATTGAAAGAAACAAAGGAACAACAATCTATCCAAAACAAAATGAAGGATTACAATTATTAAAGCACATAACTAGAAAGAGGAAGAGGAGAAGATTAAGAATTGATAAATGAAAAGTGAGTCAAAGCATGAATTAAACCTAGATCTAAGAAGAGAGATTAACCTAAACCTAATCCTAATTCTAGAGAGAAGTGAGAGCTTCTCTCTCTAAAACTAACTCTAAACTAATCCTAATTATCCTATATGATTCCCTAGATTCAATAATTGCCTCCCCCTTCAATCCTTGATCCTTTTATTCCTTCCTATCAGCAATTGGCGCCAAAAATGGGTTCAGAAACCCTCTCAAATCGCCAGGCACGTGTTGCATTAATGAAGTCATGTGCTGGCACCGGCGCGTGCGCGCATGGTACGCGTACGCGTCCCTGGTCGATTCTGTAATGTACGCGCGAGCGCCTTGTGCGCGTGCGCATACTTGGCCGAGATCAATTCTTTTGTCTTTTGTGCTTCCCTCCATTTGCATGCTTCCTTCCTTGCTCCTTTGATCCATGCCTAGCCTATTTCAATCCTGGAATCACTAGCAAACACATCAAGGCATCCTATGGAATCAAGGAGAAATTAGAATTCATCAAAATAAGGCTTAAAAAGCATGTTTTTACACTTAAGCACAAATATGGGAGAGATAACAAAACCATGCTAATTCATAGGCTAAATGTGATAAAAGGTTATCAAAATACTCTAAATTCAATACAAGATAAACCCTAAAAATGGGGTTTATCAGGGAGTTTCTAATCTAAACCAACACCATTGTCCCACAGCCTTCACCAGCCTACCCTCCATGCGATCCTATCGCCTCTGCCTTCCGAACCACCTCAATCCCAGTAGAAAGCACAATTAAATACAATGAAAGTAAAACATGAGTAGGATCATAATAAGCAATTAATTCAAGTAGCAATGAAGCATGTTATACAAATAGGCAAACAATCTCAAGTCGGCAAAGCATACAAATGGATAGAAAATGCATATGATGAATGCCTGCCCTACTGGCTATGATATTACATTGTCGGTTCAACTGCCAACCCGACACATCTCCATGGAGATGTTGCCCTTTGGAATCATGGTGTGGGAACCCCCGAGATATAGTGCTCGGATTACTATCTAGGGTTTTGTGCCTGTATGCTCTGATAATCCGAAGGGATGCGAGCGGGATTTATTGTCACCGGCCTCACATCTAAGCACAAGCGGAACGAACCACCGCCCTTACACTGCTGCCACTACCTCGACAGGCGGGATCCAACCTCGGCCCCTGCCGAGCGCATAGCATCTCATAATCTCAATGAAAAGTAGTGCAATACTTTTCAAAAACATTTTTAATACAAGATTGATCCATCACTTTATTCAGAGCCCTCGACCCTTTTCAACCATTATTCATTCACATCTCAGTTCCGAACTCAACAGTTCCTTAATCCTCATCCCATTCATCAACTATTCACCACATAATATTAAACCACCTTCAGTACGCCAGAAACCTAGGCCTCCGTTTTCTAAATTTTTCCAAATAATATCGTTTAAGACCCTTAAAATCCTTTTCCAATTAAAAGTATCCAAAAATATGCCCAAAAGACTTAAAAATGTGTCATAGAAGCTTACAACCTTGTTGGGGAGGTAGAATAGTTGAAACTAAAGCAAAATTTGAGAAGCAGAGTGTGTGCGTCCGCACAGGGGTATGCGTGCGCATGCCCAGCAAAATTTTTAAAAGTGTGCGTACGCACAGGTACCAAAACTTTCAAAATCTGTTCACTCGCACAACCCGTGCGAGTGCCCCCATCAGACTGGCCTCCCCAACGTGTGCGTGCGTACAAGTCTGTACGTACGCACAGGTCACAATTTCTCATTGGTGTGTGCGAACGCACAGGTCTGTGCGTGTGCACAGGTCACAATCTTCGCAGAGTGTGTGTGCGCACAAGGTTGTGCGTATGCACATACCAGAAAACACAGAATTCTGTAACTTTGCCGAATTCAGATTTTCAACACCAACTTTGAATGATCATAACTTCCTCTACAAAATTCCAAATTTCACAAACTTTATATCGCTAAAAAGGGTTTTCAAAGATCTTCAAATCTAAATAAATTTTCTTCAATTTAGAAAACCAAGGCAAAAGTTATGATCAGACAAAGTTCATCAAAAACCAACTTTTACCCAAAATCACAATTTCCACAATTCCTTTATAAAACACAACCAAGACCAAACCAAACCATTCCAAACTCTAATTCTCATCAAAATCAACACCCAATGACATATTACACTAAGCATACCACATATTTCTTCACTTTACCTCATCCTTAATTGAAACATTAATATATTACATATAATCAAACCTCATTAGCATTTTTCCAATTTCATTACCAACCTATCAACATCAATATCACATTTATCAACATAATTCACTCCTCCACTTCACAAATCATTCATGCTCAACTCAAAAATCATCATTTCATCAAACATCATCATACAATAACATCCAACAGTTCATCAACCATTCAAATCTAATCTTATCCTATGGGTCACTAGCCTAAGTATCCATGAATATTATATACTACATAGAGGAAACTGAAACCATACCTTATCTGATTCCCAATATGAACGAAATAAGCTTTCAACCAAAATCCAACAACCAATGTAACTCCAACAAGCACCAACAAGCCCCAAACTCACAATAATCAAGCTATATACATATAAATCACCACAAAATCAACCTAGGGCTCTGATAAACCACTATTTTATGGTTTATATTGTGTTTAATTATGTGGTTTTATCATGATCCTTACCCACTTATTCATTAATTTAGCGTGCATTTATATTTCCTTCTTGAAATTATTACATGGTTGAAAATCGCTTCCTAGAGACTTTTTAATTATGCATTTTAAAAATGGAAGGAACATAAGAAATTGAGGAGATAACCAGCGAGAAGTGACGCGGCCGCATGGCTCACGCGTTCACGCGAAAGAGGAGAAATCGTAGTGACACGGCCGCATGGCTCACGAGACCGCGCAGAATGGGAAAGCACAAGTGACGCGGAGGCGTGGACGACGCGAACGCGTGGCAAGGAAAAACGCGAATGACGCGTCCGCATGGACGACGCGATCGCGTGACATGCGCGATCTGCATAATCTGCAGATTTCGCTGGGAGCGATTTTGGGCCCTATTTTGACCCAATTCTCGGCCCAGAACAGCAGATTAGAGCCAGAGAACATGCAGAAACCAAAAACCACATTCATTCTAAACAGTTTTAGTTTTAGATCTAGTTTTTACTCCTCCTCTAGGTTTTTCTCTCTACACATTGATAGTTTTTAGGATTTGATTTTTCTACCACTTTTTGCATTGGGATACTGAGAAGAGTTATTACCTCATCAAGACTTCGTCATTCTAGTTCGTTTTCTTTACTTGGCTTTACTCCTCCATGTCCTTTGCTTTGTTAATTCTACCATTGGAATATTATTAGGATTTATTTAATTCAAGGATTACTTTTATTTTTATTTGATTATTTTGATCTTTATTTATAATGTCTTTCTTTAATTCCTTTTCATATGTTATGAATTTTTCATTCACAATGAGCGAGTAGTTCCCTAACTTGATGGGGAGTTGATTGAAAGGAACCAATTGAGTTGGAAGGCTTAAAAGAGAAATTGTAATTGGGTTTATTGTTGGACTGCCCACTAGTCACTAACACCAACCCCTTTTAATTAAGTGGGTTGCAACTTGTGAACGGACATAGCATTCCAACCTGTTTGACTTTCTCTTACCTAGTAAGAGATAACTAAACAGGATAACATTTAATTATCAATTAATCTAGAGAGTAATCCAACAACAGCGGGACTTCCAACTAATCAACTCCCAGTCAAGTCTTTTATTTACATTATTCAAATTCTCCAATTTTATTTCCTGTTTACTCAACTCAAACCTTTATGAAAACATCTGATTAATAAAAATAACACACTTTTCTGCAACTCGTTAGTAGACGACCTGGGATTCATAGTCCCAGTATTTCAATTTTAAATTTCTGTGACATCTTTCTAAATTGATAAGTGGATTTCTGGTGAGATAAGAACTATACTTGCAACGTACACATTTTAATAATTTTTAATTCACCAATTTCCGCCCCATCAAATTTTGGCGTCGTTGCCAGGGAGTTGCAACAGTGTGTTAATTTATTGATTGGTATTTATTTTTATTGCAATTTTTTTCTTTACATTCTATCACTATGAACTGTACGTTTCTTTCATTAAATGACGTGTTCGCTTCCTGATCCAAGCTTGCCAGCATTTGACCCTGAAATTGAAAGAACTCTTTCACATATAAGGCAAGCTCGGCGTAGGCGACTCCTCTTTGAGGACGAACCTAAACGGTCATCTAAGGAAGAAACAAACTCCCCTTTCTACTGATCCAGTTCATTTACGTGCAGGTGACATGGCAGCGCCCAGAAGAGTCACTATCCAGGAGGAAGGAGCCCCTGATTTTACGCTCCATCCATTCTAGACGCACCACCCAGCAGTAGCTGTAGATTTTGAAATAAAGTCTTCACTACTCAACTTGATGCCCAAATTTCATGGCTTACCTGCTCAAGAGCCTATCAAGCATCTTAGGGATTTCCAGACCGCTTGTTCTACTGTTAAGCGTGATGGCACTGATGAAAACTCTATTCTATTGAAAGCCTTCCCGTTTTCTCTAGAGGAAAAGGCAAGAGAGTGGTACTACACTCAACCCAGAGCAATTGTTTCCAACTGGGATGCACTTAGGAGAGAGTTTCTGGATAAATTCTTTCCGGCTGAAGTTGCCGATAAGCTGAGGAAGGACATGTCTATGATCGTTCAAGATGAATCTGAGACCCTCTATGAATACTTGGAACGCTTCAATACTCTTCGAGACGCATGTCCCTATCATATGATTGACAAGATAGTTTTGCTCGGTTACTTTACACAGGGTTTGAAATCTCAAGATAGGACCACATTAGAAGGTGCTTGCAATGGTTCTATGAAAAAGTACAAGACTACGGACGAAGCATTGCAATTGATCAGAGACTTAGCTGACTCTACTAGGAATCATAGGCAGAGACAAAGTCGGTCAAGAGCTGTTGCGGAGGTATCCACTAATACAGAGACTACTGCTATAGCCCAGAGTCTATGTGAAATGACTAACTTGCTGAAGCAGATGCAACTGAATCAACAACAACTTCAGCAAGTTCAGCCTTCTCCACCACAGCACAGCCAGCAGTTAGTTCCACAAAGAGTGTGCAGAATCTGTGCAGATTACAGTCACTATACCGATGAGTGTCCGCAGCTCCAACCAGAAGACAACACTGTAGCAGCCACTCATAACTTTCATGACCGCCCCAATCAAGGGTACAATCAAGGTGGCAACTATAACCAAGGATGGCAAGATAACTCTAACCAAGGCTGGAGAGACAATTCTAACCAGGGTTGGAGGGACAATTCTAACAGAGGAGGCAGAGATAACAATGAAAATCAGAGGTGGAATAATAATAACAATTTCAGGCAGCAAAATCAGACTCAGTCCTACAGAGCACCTCATTTAAGACAACCTCAAGCCTCTCAGCAGACTTCTCAGACCACTTACCCCTCTTCATCTCCTAATGATGAATTACTATAAGTCATTGATCGGAGACAACAGGCTATGGAGAATAATATTAATGCAACTATGAATGTTTTGACTTCTACTTTACAAACTCTTGTCTCACAGATTGGATCAATGAACAACTCCAACAACCAGTCTTCAAGCTCTGGTGGACTCCCCTCTCAACCATTACCCAACCCAAAGGGTGGTATTAATGCCATCACCCTAAGGTCTGGAACCACACTGCAGGAGAGAAATCAGGAGGAGCAAAGCCTACCAAAACACGCCTCAGCTGAAGAGGTAGTAGAATTAGAAAATGTTGAAGAGGAAGAGGACATACAGGACATTGTTGAGAAAGAAGAAGCTCAACCACAGGAGGAAACACCAAAAGGCGCAGACACTGCAGAAAACACCACTCCCATTCCATTTCCACAACTTGCAAGGAAGCCCAGGAAGCAGTTGGAACCTGACCCCAAAATGGTAGAAATCTTAAAAAAGGTTGAGGTAACTGTTCCCCTTTTTGATGTCATTCAACAGGTACCTAAATATGCAAAGTTTCTAAAAGATTTATGCATACATAAAGACAAAATTAATGAATTAGAAACTATTCCTTTAGGAAGTTCTATATCTGCTTTAATGGGAAATTTACCTAAAAAATGTAGTGACCCAGGTCCTTGTATAGTTAGTTGTACTATTGGTGGTGTGGTAATTTATGATTGCATGTGTGATTTGGGAGCATGTGTTAGTATAATGCCTTTATCTGTATATGATGTTTTAAGGCTCCCTCCCTTAAAAAGGTCGGCAACTCGTTTTGTGTTAGCAGATAAAAGCATTATTACAGTGGCTGGAGTTGCTGAAGATGTTTTAGTAAACATTAAAGGGCTCACATTTCCCACTGATTTTTATATCTTGGAGATGCCCAACAATGACTCAGATAAGCCATCATCAATCCTACTTGGTAGACCATTCCTGAAGACATCAAGATTCAAATTAGATGCTTTTTCAGGAACATATTCTTTTGAAATAGATGGCCGAATAGTAATCTTCAATTTGAATGGAGTCACAAACAACCCTCCAAAAGATCATTCTATCTTCCAGTGTGATATCATAGATGAAACTGTAGCTAAAACTCACCAGGAAGAGTTGGAAGAACAGTACACAGAACAAGGTCCAAGTGTAGGGACTCTATTAACTGACAATAAGGGCACTTCAGCAATTTCACAAGCTCCAAACACTCCAGAGCCTGCCCATGACCAAAAGATAGAATTGAAACCTCTCCCTCCACATCTCAAATACGCTTATCTTGAAGATGGGCAGAAGTTTCCAGTTATTATTGCACAGGACCTCACTCCTGAACAGGAAGAGCAGTTACTTAATGTGCTGAGAAAGCACAAGAAAGCAATTGGGTGGAGTTTGGCAGACATAGTAGGCATCAACCCTCAAGTATGTGACCACAGAATATTTTTAGAGGAAGGAGCAAGACCTGTCCGCAAACCCCAAAGAAGACTGAATCCCACTATTTTGAAAGTTGTCAAAAAGGAAGTGACCAGACTATTGGAAGCAGGTATCATTTATCCCATTTCAGACAGTGAATGGGTTAGCCCAGTACAAGTGGTGTCCAAGAAGTCTGGAGTCACTACAGTGAAGAATGAGCATGGAGAGCTCATAGCAACCAGAGTACAGAACGCTTGGAGAGTCTGCATTGATTACAGGCGTCTCAACCAAGCTACTCGCAAGGATCACTACCCACTTCCATTCATTGATCAAATGCTGGATCGCCTGTCAGGTAAATCACATTATTGCTTTTTAGAAGGTTACATAGGTTATTTCCAGATTCATATAGCTCTTGAGAATCAGGAAAAGACTACTTTTACATGTCTTTTTGGGACTTATGCTTACAAGAGAATGCTCTTTGGCTTGTGCAATGCACCAGCTACTTTCCAGAGGTGCATGATGAGTCTTTTCTCTGATCTAATTGAGGACTGTATGGAGGTTTTTATGGATGATTTTAGCGTTTATGGTGATTCTTTTAGCCTTTGCTTAGATGGATTATCTAGAGTATTAGATAGATGTGTCAGTACAAACCTTGTATTAAATTTCGAAAAATGTCACTTTATGGTAAAACAAGGGATTGTATTAGGACATGTCGTATCTAATACTGGCATTTCTGTAGACCCAGCAAAGGTGAATGTTATTTCTAGTTTACCTTACCCCTCCTCTGTGAGGGAAGTCCGTTCGTTCCTTGGCCATGCAGGTTTTTACAGGAGATTTATTAAGGACTTCAGTAAGGTAGCACTTCCCTTATCCAGATTACTGCAGAAGGATATTGAGTTCGAGTTCAGTCAGAATTGCAAACAAGCGTTTGATAAGCTGAAGACCGACCTGACTCAAGCTCCAATTGTGTGAGGACCGGACTGGAGCCAGCCGTTTGAAATCATGTGCGATGCTTCCAACCATGCAGTAGGAGCAGCGCTGGCTCAGCGTGAAGGTAAAGATCCTTTTGTTATTGCTTATGCGTCTAAGACTTTAGACGCTTCCCAGTCCAATTATACTACTGAGAAAGAGCTTCTTGCTATTATTTTTGCTCTGGATAAATTTGGAGCTTATTTACTTGGTACTAGAGTAGTAGTGTATTCGGACCATGCAACTTTAAAGTATCTATTAGCTAAAAAGGAGTCCAAACCAAGGCTCATACGTTGGATACTGCTATTACAAGAATTTGATTTAGAAATAAAGGATAGGAGTGGTAACCAGAATCTAGTGGCAGACCACTTAAGTCGCCTTGAGCACATTAAGGATGATTCTGCTCCTATAGATGATAATTTTCCATTTGATAACCTACAAGCAGTATCTGAAGTAGCACCTTGGTACGCACTTGTAGCTAATTATCTAGTTAGTCGCACATTTCCTCCACACTTTTCTAAGCATCAAAGGGACAAGCTGAAAAGCGAGTCTAAATATTATATATGGGATGACCCATATTTGTGGAGATGTGGCGCTGATCAGGTAATTAGACGTTGTGTGCCTCAATCAGAATTCCAGTCCATTTTAGAGGCCTGCCACTCATCTGAGAGTGGAGGACATTTTGGCCCTCAAAGAATAGCTAGAAAGATCTTAGACTGTGGATTCTGGTGGTCTACTCTTTTTAGAGATGTTGCTGAGTTTTGTAAATTTTGTCTCCCATGCCAAAAATATGGTAACATATCTAGGAGGGATGAGATGCCCCAACAAATTATGCTTTTTGTGAAATTTTTGATGTTTGTGGCATTGACTTCATGGGTCCGTTTCCAAATTCTAATGATCATTTTTATATATTGTTAGCTGTGGATTACGTTTCCAAATGGGTGGAAGCAATTCCTACCCGCACTGATGATGCTAACACTATTGTTTCCTTTGTGAGAAACCATATTATTTGCCGCTTTGGATCACCACGAGCAATCGTGAGCGATCAAGGCACCCATTTTTGTAACAAGAGACTCACAGGATTAATGAAGAAGCATGGGATAATTCATAAGGTTGCAACAGCATACCATCCTCAAACCAATGGGCAAGTCGAGGTGTCAAACAGAGAGATAAAGTGTATCTTGCAGAAGATAGTCAAACCTCATAGAAAAGACTGGAGCACCAGGCTACAAGATG
>NW_026264911.1:761608-763051 GCF_000817695.3 Arachis duranensis
GCTTAGTTTATGGAAAAGCTTGTCATCTCCCAGTTGAAGTAGAGCATAGAGCCTTTTGGGCAGTCAAGGAGTGCAACATGGGATTTGAGGAAGCCAGAGCTGAAAGAAAGTTGCAACTGCAAGAACTGGAGAGCCTTCGCCTAGAAGCTTATAAGAACTCACGAATATACAAGGAGAAGATGAAGGGTGTACATGATCAGCACATCAAGAAAAAGGAGTTCCAGCCTGGGGATTTAGTCCTCCTTTACAAATCTCGACTGAGGCTCATGCCAGGCAAATTGAGATCAAGATGGGAAGGTCCATACAGAGTAGAGAAGGCCGAACCATACAGAGTTTATCACCTCAGCCACCCTTCAAGCTCTGAACTTATCAAAGTTAATGGACAACGTCTGAAGCTGTATCATGGTGGTGGACGAAATTGTGATCCTCAAAGTTGGCCTCTTTGTATTTGTATGAAATCAAAAATACCCCAAAGAGATCATGGTGTGATAAATTAGGATCTTAATAATCCCTGGTGTGATCATAACTCCGTTCAACTTAACCAGCAAGTGTACTGGGTCATCCAAGTAATACCTTACGTGAGTAAGGGTCGATCCCACAGAGATTGTTGGTATGAAGCAAGCTATGGTCACCTTGTAAATCTCAGTTAGGCAGATTAAATTGGTTTATGATGAGTTCGAAAATTAATAATAAATAGAAAATAAAAGGGATAAAAATACTTATGTAAATCAATAGTGGAAATTTCAGATAGCCGTATGGAGATGCTGTGCTCCTCTTGAATCACTACTTTCTTATTACATTCATCCAATCCTTCTTACTCCTTTCCATGGCAAGCTGTATGTAGGGCATCACCGTTGTCAATGGCTACATCCCATCCACGGAAGTGGTTGTCAGTCACGTGCGTTCATAGGTGAGAATGATGATGAGTGTCACGAATCATCACATTCATCAAAGTGTTGTGCAACGTATATCTTGGAATAAGAATAAAAGAGAATTGAATAGAAAGTAATGGTAATTGTATTGAAACTTGAGGTACAGCAGAGCTCGACACCCTTAATATATGGTGTGCAGAAACTCCACTGTTGAAAATACATAAGTGAAAGGTTCAGGCATGGCCGAATGGCCAGCCTCCTGAATGATCAAGAGACCGAATGATCAAAGACTACAAAGCCAAAAGATTAAACTGTCAAAAGATGTCTAATACAATAGTAACTTATCCTATTTATACTAGACTAGCTACTAGGGTTTACATGAGCAAGTAATTGATGCATAAATCCACTTTCGGGGCCCACTTGGTGTATGTTTGGGCTGAGCTTGATCTATCCACGAGCTGAGGCTCCTCTTGGAGTTGAACGCCAAGTTATAACGTGTTTTGGGCGTTCAACTCCGGGTCGTGACGTGTTTCTGGCGTTTAACTCCAGACAGCAGCATGTACTTGGCGTT
>NW_026264911.1:763137-763497 GCF_000817695.3 Arachis duranensis
CTATTGCTGGAAAGCTCTGGATGTCTACTTTCCAACGCCGTTGAGAGCGCACCATTTGAAGTTCTGTAGCTCCAGAAAATCCATTTCGAGTGCAGGGAGGTCAGATTCCAACAGCATCAGCAGTCCTTTTGTCAGCCTTTTCCAGAGTTTTGCTCAAGTCCCTTAATTTCAGCCAGAAATTACCTGAAATCACAGAAAAATACACAAACTCATAGTAAAGTCCAGAAATGTGAATTTAACATAAAAACTAATGAAAACATCCCTAAAGGTAGCTTGAACTTACTAAAAACTACCTAAAAAGAATGCCAAAAAGCGTATAAATTATCCGCTCATCACGGAGCTGACCCACTGCATCTACCC
>NW_026264911.1:763518-764828 GCF_000817695.3 Arachis duranensis
AACACCAAACTTAAATTGTTGCTTGTCCCCAAGCAACTGAAAATAAATTAGGATAAAAAGAAGAGAATATACTATAATTCCCAAAATATCAAAGAATATTAATTCTAATTAGATGAGCGGGACTTGCAGCTTTTTGCTTCTGAACAGTTTTGGCATCTCACTTTCTCCTTTGAAGTTTAGAATGATTGGCTTCTCTACGAACTTAGAATTTCGGATAGTGTTATTGATTCTCCTAGTTAAGTATGTTGATTCTTGAACACAGCTACTTATGAGTCTTGGTCGTGGCCCTAAGCATTTTGTTTTCCAGTATTACCACCAGATACATAAATGCCACAGACACATGACTGGGTGAACCTTTTCAGATTGTGACTCCAAGCTTTTCACTTGGACCTTCATGACACAAACACATGGTTAGGGACAGCTTGATTTAGCCGCTTAGCCTTGGATTTTATTTCCTTGGGCCCTCCTATCCATTGATGCTCAAAGCCTTGGATCCTTTTTACCCTTGCCTTTTGGTTTTAAGGGCTATTGGCTTTTTCTGCTTGCTTTTTCTTTTTCTTTCTATTTTTTTTGCCACTTTTTTTTTCGCACAAGCTTTTGCTTTTTCACTGCTTTTTCTTGCTTCAAGAATTAATTTTATGATTTTTCAGATTATCAATAACATTTCTCTTTGTTCCTCATTCTTTCAAGAGCCAACAATTTTAACATTCATAAACAACAAGATCAAAAATATGCATTGTTCAATCATTCATTCAGAAAACAACAAGTATTGTCACCACACCAATATAATTAAACTAAATTCAAGGATAAATTCGAAATTCATGTACTTCTTGTTCTTTTGAATTAAAACATTTTTCATTTAAGAGAGGTGAAGGATTAATGGATTTTATTCATGGCTTTAAAACATGGTTACTACATACTAATGATCATGAAGTAAAGACACAAAACATAGACAAACACAACATAAAAACCGAAAAGCAGAAAGAAATAAGAACAAGGAATGAATCCACCTTTAGTGGCGTCTTCCTCTTGAAGGACCAACAATGTCCTTAAGCTCTTCTATGTCCCTTCCTTGCCTTTGTTGCTCCTCCCTCATTGCTCTTTGATCTTCTCTTATTTCATGGAGAATGATGGAGTGCTCGTGATGTTCCACCCTTAATTGTTCAACATTGTGGCTCAAATCTTCTAAGGAAGTGTTGAGTTGTTCCCAATAGTTGTTGGGAGGAAACTGCATCCCTTGAGGCATCTCAGGGATTTCTTGATGATGAGCTTCCTCATGCATCTCTTGAGAACCGTGAAGGATCTCTCTT
>NW_026264911.1:765044-765384 GCF_000817695.3 Arachis duranensis
CTCTTCAATCATGATGCTATGAATCATGATGGCCCGATCCACAGTAACTTCAGATCGGTTGCTAGTGGGAATGATGGAGCGTTAAATGAACTCCAACCATCCTCTAGCCACAAGCTTGAGGTCCAGTCTTCTTAGTTAAGACTTCCCAACCTCTTCTTCGGATCTCATGTCGGATCTCCGGATACTCATTTTTCTTGAGCTTGAAAGGGACCTCAGGGATCACCTTCTTCTTGGCCACAACTTCATAGAAGTGGTCTTGATGGGCTTTTGAGATGAATCTCTCCATCTCCCATGACTCAGAGGTGAAAGCTTTTGTCTTCCCTTTCCTCTTTCTAGAGGT
>NW_026264911.1:765468-766935 GCF_000817695.3 Arachis duranensis
AAAAAAGATTATGCTTTGACCACACCAAACTTAAAAGATTGCTCGTCCTCGAGCAAGAGAAGAAAGAAGAGAAGAAGAAAAAGAAGAAGAAAATATGGTAGAGAGGGAGAGATGTAGGTTCGGCCAAGGTGAAGAAGAGGGGGTTTTGTTTTGTGAAAATGAAGTAGAATGGAGGGGTATATATAGGGAGAGGGGGGAGTGTATGTTCGTCCATTTAGGGTGGGAATGGGTGGGAAAATGGTTTTGAATTTTTTTGAAGGTAGGTGGGGTTTATGGGGAAGAGTGGATGGATGTGAGTGGTGAAGGGGGTGATTGGGAAGAGGAATTGAGGTGATTGGTGAAGAGTGTTGGAAAGTATGACATGGGGAATACTCATCACAAAATAGGATTAGGAGGTAAGGTGGGAATATAGTAGGTGGGGATCCTGTGGGGTCCACAGATCCTGAGGTGTCAAGGAATTCCATCCCTGCACCAAATAGGCATGTAAATTGCCTTTGCACACCATTCTGGCGTTTAAACACCGTGTGGTGCACATTCTGGGCGTTCAACACCCATGTAAAGCATGTTTCTGGCGTTGAACGCCAGTTTCATGCTTGTTACTGGCGTTCAGCGCCAGCTTTTGTGTAAAGCATGTTTCAGGCATTGAACGCCAGTTTCATGCTTGTTACTGGCGTTCAGCGCCAGAATGTTGCTTGTTTCTGGCGTTCAGCGCCAGGTTGATGCTCTGTTCTGGCATTGAACGCCAGCCAGATGCTCCTTACTGGCGTTGAACGCCAACCTGTGCTTCCTCCAGGGTGTGATTTTTCTTCTGCTATTTTTTTATTCTGTTTTTAATTTTTATATTTTTTTCGTGACTCCTCATGATCATGTACCTAATAAAACACAAAATAAAAATAGAATAATATAAAATAAAAATTAGATAAAATTGGGTTGCCTCCCAACAAGCGCTTCTTTAATGTCAATAGCTTGACAGTGGCTCTCATGGAGCCACAAGGTGATCAGGTCAATGTTGTATAGTCCCAACACCAAACTTAGAGTTTGGACATGGGATCTTAACACCAAACTTAGAGTTTGGTTGTGGCCTCACAACACCAAACTTAGAGTTTGACTGTGGGGGCTCTTCTTGACTCTGAACTGAGAGAAGCTCTTGATGCTTACTCTCTTTTGTCACAGAGGGATGGCCATGTGCCTTAAACACAAGGTAGTCCCCATTCATTTGAAGGACTATTTCACATCTGTTGACATCTATCACAGCTTCTGCTGTGGCTAGGAAAGGTCTTCCAAGGATGATGCATTCATCCTCTTTCTTCCTAGTGTCTATGATTATGAAATCAGCAGGGATGTAAAGGCCTTCAACCTTTACTAACACGTCCTCTACTATTCCATAAGCTTGTCTCAATGACTTGTCTGCCAATTGTAATGAGAACAAGGCAGGTTGTACCTCAATGATCCCCAGCTTCTCCATTA
>NW_026264911.1:768039-770626 GCF_000817695.3 Arachis duranensis
TTTCCCAAGCTTTATAGAGGGATTCACCATCTTTTTGTTTGAAGGTTTGAACATCCACTCTCAGCTTGCTCAGCTTTTGAGGAGGAAAGAATTTATCCAAGAAGGCTGTGACCAGCTTATCCCAGGAGTCCAGGCTATCCTTAGGTTGTGAATCCAACCATATTCTAGCTCTGTCTCTTACAGCAAAAGGGAAAAGCATGAGCCTGTAGACTTCAGGATCTATTCCATTAGTCTTAATAGTCTTATAGATCTGCAAGAACTCAGTTAAAAACTGGTAAGGATCTTCAGAGGGAAGTCCATAAAACTTGCAGTTTTGTTGCATTAAGGCAACTAGCTGAGGTTTCAGCTCAAAATTATTGGCTCCAATGGCAGGAATGGAGATGCTTCTTCCATCAAATTTGGACACTGGCTTTGTGAAGTCACCAAGCATTCTCCTTGCATTATTATTGTTTTCGGCTGCCATTTCCTTCTCTTGTTCTAATGTTTCTGAAAGGTTACCTTTAGATTGTTGTAACTTAGCTTCTCTTAATTTTCTCTTCAGAGTCCTTTCAGGTTCTGGATCAATTTCAATAAGAGTGCCTTTATCCTTGTTCCTGCTCATATGAAAGAGAAGAAAACAAGAAAAGAAAGAGGAATCCTCTATGTCACAGTATAGAGATTCCTTTATGTTAGTAGAAAAAGAAAAGGGAGAAGAATGAAGAATAGTGGGTTTGGATATTTAGGTGAAGAGAGATGAAGAGAAGTGTTAGTAATTAAATAATTAAATAGAATAAGAGAGAAGAGATAGAAAATTCGAGAACAATTTTTAAAAAAAAAGGGTTAGTAATTTTCGAAAATTAGAGATAAGAAAATATTAAAATTAAAATTTAAAACAAAAAGAATTTTTGAAAAAGAGATGAGATATTTTCGAAAATTAGAGAGGGAAAAGTAGTTAGGTGATTTTGAAAAAGATAAGAAACAAACAAAAAGTCAAAGAGTTAGTTGAAAAAGATATTAAAATCAAATTTGAAAAGACAAAAAGATAAGAAGTTAGATAAGATATTTTAAAATCAAATTTTTGAAAAAGATATAATTTTAAAAAAGATAAGATAAAAAGATAAGATTTTAAAAAAAAGGATATTTTGAAAAAGATTTATTTTTTTTTAAATGACTTAACTAACAAGAAACTACAAGATAAGATTCTAGAACTTAAAGATTGAACCTTTCTTAACAAGAAAGTAACAAACTTCAAATTTTTGAACCAATCACATTAATTGTTACCTAATTTTTGAAAATTAGATGTAAAGATAAGAAAAAGATTTTGAAAATATTTTAAAAAAGAATTTTGAAATTTTCGAGAAATAGAAAAAAAATGAAAAAGATAGATTTTGAAAAGATAAGATTTTTAAAAATGAAAATTTGACTTGACTTGTAAGAAACAACTAATTTTGAAAATTTTTGACTAAGTCAACTCAAATTTTCGAAAATTATGAGAAAAATAAGGAAAAGATATTTTTTTTATTTTTTGAAGTTTTAATTATGAGAGAGAAAGACACAAACATGACCCAAAACATGAAAATTTTGGATCAAAACACTTAATGCATGCAAGAACACTATGAATGTCAAGATGAACACCAAGAACACTTTGAAGATCATGATGAACATCAAGAACATATTTTTGAAAAAATTTTTTATGCAAAGAAAACATGGAAGACACCAAACTTAGAAATCTTTAATGCATGGACTCTAACAAACAAAAAATGCATATGAAAAACAAGAAAATACACCAAACAAGAAAACATCAAGATCAAACAAGAGGACTTACCATGAACAACTTGAAGATCATGAAGAACACTATGAATGCATGAATTTTTCGAAAAAAATGCAAGAAAAATTTTTAAAGCATGCAATTGACACCAAACTTAAAATTTGACTCACGACTCAAACAAGAACACAAAATATTTTTTGGTTTTTATGATTTTATGATTTTTTTGGATTTTTATTAATTTTTTTTTCGAAAATATTTTTGGAAAAACGAAAAAAGAAAAGAAAATTTTGAAAAACATTTTTGAAAAATTTTGAAAAGAAAATTATCTAATCTGAGCAACAAGATGAACCGTCAGTTGTCCATACTCGAATAATCCCCGGCAACGACGCTAAAAACTTGGTGGACGAAATTGTGATCCTCAAAGTTGGTCTCTTTGTATTTGTATGAAATCAAAAATACCCCAAAGAGATCATGGTGTGATAAATTGGGATCTTAATAATCCCTGGTGTGATCATAACTCCGTTCAACTTAACCAGCAAGTGTACTGGGTCATCCAAGTAATACCTTACGTGAGTAAGGGTCGATCCCACAGAGATTGTTGGTATGAAGCAAGCTATGGTCACCTTGTAAATCTCAGTTAGGCAGATTAAATTGGTTTATGATGAGTTCGAAAATTAATAATAAATAGAAAATAAAAGGGATAGAAATACTTATGTAAATCAATAGTGGAAATTTCAGATAGGCGTATGGAGATGCTGTGCTCCTCTTGAATCTCTACTTTCTTATTACATTCATCCAATCCTTCTTACTCCCTTCCATGGCAAGCTGTATGTAGGGCAT
>NW_026264911.1:770967-771111 GCF_000817695.3 Arachis duranensis
GACACCCTTAATATATGGTGTGCAGAAACTCCACTGTTGAAAATACATAAGTGAAAGGTTCAGGCATGGCCGAATGGCCAGCCTCCTGAATGATCAAGAGACCGAATGATCAAAGACTACAAAGTCAAAAGATTAAACTGTCAA
>NW_026264911.1:771411-805354 GCF_000817695.3 Arachis duranensis
GTTACGTCGTCAATTTCCGAATAAAGTATGGACTATTATATATTGCTGGAAAGCTCTGGATGTCTACTTTCCAACGCCGTTGAGAGCGCGCCATATGGAGTTCTGTAGCCCCAGAAATTCCATTTCGAGTGCAGGGAGGTCAGATTCCAACAGCATCAACAGTCCTTTTGTCAGCCTTTTCCAGAGTTTTGCTCAAGTCCCTTAATTTCAGCCAGAAATTACTTGAAATCACAGTAAAACACACAAACTCATAGTAAAGTCCAGAAATGTGAATTTAACATAAAAACTAATGAAAACATCCCTAAAATTAGCTTGAACTTACTAAAAACTACATAAAAACAATGCCAAAAAGCGTATAAATTATCCGCTCATCACATGGCGAGAAGATACAGAAATATAAGGAACTTGAGATCTTCCTCTTGGAAGACCCCCACATGCCAGAAGATTGAGCTAGTGGAGCATCCAACTTACGGACGTTAAAGCAAAGTGCTAGGTGGGAGACAACCCACCATGGTATGATCGTTCTTTTCTTTCTATCTTTAGTTTTTCCTAGTCAATAACTCTTCTCTTTATCAGTACCTTCATGCATCTGCACTTGCATACTTTTATACAAAAAAAGGGGGTCACGCGACGCGACCGCATTAGTGACGCGTCCGCGTCGACAAGAGAAGTGAGAAAAATAAAAAATGAACAGAGAGTTTCGCTGGAGCATGGCTGGAGGCGTGCCAGTGGCACAAATTATCCCACACAACCGCGTCATTGACACATCCGTGTCACATGGGATTCATGGCCTCCCACGCGACCGCGTGCCCCACGCGGCCGCGTGCCCTGATTTCCGACGTAAAAGGGGTGCACAACGAAATATTGCGCGAGAGTGGTGCTGGATTGGTGCTGGATGCACCATCCCTATCACGCGACCGCGTCGCTGACCCGTCCTCGTCATCCCTTCTGAACCCCACTCACGCGATCGCATGCCCCATGCGATCGTGTCACTCAAAAATTGGCAAATATATCAATTTGAACAGAGAGTTGTGCGGGCGCAAGGCTGTACTCGCGCCAGAAGCATCACACGAGTCATGCGACCGCGTGATCGATGCGACCGCGTCAACTGAATTAGAACGCAATCACGCGAACGCATGCCCCACGCAGCCGCATCGCTTGCGCCGCACAGCTCAACCAAAACTGCCAAAATATCTTATCTTTCTCTCCTCCAAATCCCAATTTTTCTTTTCCCTCCTTATTTCTTCCTTCTCCCTTCTTCCTTCTATCTCACCTTTTACTCTCTCTCTCTCTCTCACCTGCATTAACAAGGTGTTATTTTCTTCTTCCCTCCTTCATTTTCTATCATTCTTCTTATTTTATATGTTATTTTCTTTTCTTTTCTTTTTCTATTCTTTACCCATATTTTCCTTCTTCTTCTTTCCTTTTTACATGGTGCTAGAAATTTATTTGAGTCATTATTCCTCATTATATGCATGTGGATTGTTGCAAATTATTTGGCAAATATATATTATTTTCTTTAAAGGGTTGCTTGCATGTTTACTTTAATACTTTCTATACCTTGTTTACCATGCATGCTATGTGTTTGTGAAAAAGTCCATATGGCATTATGCACTTCTCTATTATACTTCCTACTATTCAAAGCATGTTTTTCACAAATTTCCTTCACTATTTTATTAATTAAATTTAATTGCCAATACAAACATGTTAGTTTGTTAGGAAGTGATGCTTGATCTATGCTACTCATGCTCTTGCCGGCATGCCAATAATCATCTTGCATCTACTTACCCTTTTATGCACCTATCCTATTTCCTTTAATGATCTTTTCACATGTTGTCATGACCATGTGTTTATTTCATTCATCTTTACTGTGCACTATTTATTACTCACTCCATCTCCTTCATTGCTTTAACTCTTTGGATCTAACTTATTTTCTCTTCCCTTTTTCAGAATGGCCACCAAGAAAGGCAAAGAGAAAGCTACCCCTAAACTCACAGCATGGAAAGGAATGAAGAGAGCATTAGTGGCGGAACCTTCTTCAATTGCAGTCAAGCCCTCAACAAAAAGAATTAAAAGGATTATCAAGGTTGATGAAAAAGAGAGAGCCTTCCAGCCAAGGGCACTGCACGATTCCCAAATCGCTACTGTGAGCAGATGTTTCCTATTCTGGCAGCTCGAAATTACAACAATGAACACCTTCTTATCCTTCCGCCTCATATCGCTGAATTTGTTGAGCCACAAATTGCACAAAGACATTGGGGATTCTTACAGAGACAGCCACGACAGGTTAATCTTTCTTGGGTTGTTGAGTTCTACTCCAACTTCCACCTGCCGACTCTGCAGTCCATCTATTTACGCCAGAAGCAAATCCCCATTATAGAAGAGGCCATACAGCAAGCCTTAGATCTCCCACCTGCTCCAGAAGGCTTGTATGCCTTTCAGAATGTCGCAACCAAGCGCCAGGCATACACTTTTGACTGGGATGCTGTTCTCAGAGTTATTGCTCACCCTGGAAGTAAATGGATCTTCGGATACCATCGTTCCCATCCTAAGGGAATCTCGGCTTCTGCACTTACCTTGGAGGCGCACGTATGGGCACAGATTATGTCCCATTACGTCTTTCCGAGCACTCATGAGTCCTCCTTCACCGCAGACATGGCCATTCTGCTATAGTGCATCCTCACAGACCATCCTCTCAATTTATCGCGACATATCCAGAATGTTATGGAACATGTGCAGATCGCGGGCAACCTACCTTTCCCTGCGTTGGTCTCTGATCTCATCTCAGCAGCCGGAGTATCCTACAAAGCTGGAGACACCAAAGCCATTCTTCCACGGGATGATCAGTATGTCCCTAACGGGAGATATCTCAGGCCACAACTTGTCACTACCAGCCAGTCCACAGAGGATGCTGCAGCTCCTCCACCATCTACTAGTCAACTGCTGCATCAAATACTGAAGCGGTTGGACCAACATGAAAAGAAAGCAAAGCTTCGAGAGCGCCGCAACCAACGTCGATTCAAACACCTTAGGGAGCTGCTTAGAGGAGATTGCAAAGACTCAAACACCCCGGACACCACTTCCTTCACCAGCAGAGGGAGCCATGACGGCCCCGACTGTGGAGACACTGCCACCAACCCACCATTGTTCCTGACAGATGGCACCGAGGACGGTACAAAGCTTTAAGTTGGGGAGGTCGGTCAGTACCTGACTTTCGGAGGTAATTTCTCTTCCCTAGCACCAATAAATTAGGATATTTTAGTTAGATTTTCTTTCTTTTATAGAATAGGATAAATTGCATAGTAATAGGTTAGTTGCATGCATGTTCTACTTCATTGAAAAGACAATAAGTTTCTTCTGAAAAGCTATCTTTGGAACAAAATTTCACTAATTTTAATCAAAACTCTTATGTTGAAATTGCTTGAAGTTGTATTTGGAACATGATTTTTGAGCTAAAGAACACACAACCTGTGAAAATTTGAGCCTTTATGCATGGTTACATTATTTAACCATAATTATTTAATTCTTGTGTGTTTACTTCTCTATAATTGTAATCTAAATTTTGTTTCATCCTATTTGTCCAATAGTTATTATGTTTATATGCTTGCATGTGATTGAGGCCATTATTTGTTTAAACTCACTTTTCCAAATTAAGCCTACCCTTTTTAATTACCTTTGTTAACCACTTTGAGCCTTTAAATCCCATTTGTTCTATATTTTACCACACCCACCATGGTATGATCGTTCTTTTCTTCTTAGTTTTTCCATTTAATAACTCTTCTATTTCTCAGTACTTTCATGCATCTGCATCTGCATACAAAAAAAATCATCAATAAATAAATAACAGGGCAAAATTACCCCAATGTTAAATTAAAAATTCAAAGATCAATGCACATATGATAAAATTGATACATGAGTATGAAATGTAAAAGGGAATTCTGGGTAGCTAGGTATGAATTCTAAAGTTATGTAAAATATATAGGTTAGGTTAAGCTGGGTTAATTAAAGATTCAATTTATAAGCTCACTTAACCATATATATATCCCTATCCTTACCTTGGCCCCATTACAACCTTAAAAAGACCTCATGATGTTTGTATTGGCATATTAACTGTTGTTGATTGGTTAGGAGAAAAACAAAAGTTAGAGAGCATAATTAGAGAAGGATAGAGTGATTACCCTATACACTAGAGAGATTAGAGCGTACATACATCATCAGTGAGGGTTCAATGCTTGAATTTTCATGTTCCCAACTTTCATGAGCTATCTTCTTGCACTTTTATCTGTCTTACTGTATAATGATAGAATTAGTGGAATTTGATTTGTAATTGTTTTGAAGAGCTTATTTACTTTTGATCAAGTGGGCAAGAATTATATAGTTGCATTCATATATATAGGTTGCATTGCATTGCATGAGTTTCTACATGTTCATACTTATTTATCTTGTCTCCTTCGATTAAGCATGAGGACATGCTAATGTTTAAGTGTGGGGAGGTTGATAAACCACTATTATATGGTTTATATTGTGTTTAATTGTGTAATTTTATCATGATCCTTACCCACTTATTCATTAATTTAGCGTGCATTTATATTTCCTTCCTGAAATTATTACATGGCTGAAAACTGCTTCCTAGAGACTTTTTAATTATGCATTTTAGTTCTCCTTTATCCCATTCGATGTCGTGATCTGTGTGTTAAGTGTTTTAGGCTCTATAGGGCATGGATGAGTTGGAGATTGGAAAGGAAGCTAGCAAAAATGGAAGGAACACAAGAAATTGAGGAGATAACCAGCGAGAAGTGACGCAGCCGCATGGCTCACGCGTTCGCATAAAAGAGGAGAAATCGACGTGACGCGACCGCATGGCTCACGCGACCGCGCGGAATGGAAAAGCACAAGTGACGCGGAGGCGTGGACGACGCGAACACGTGGCAAGGAAAAACGCGAATGACGCGTCCGCATGGACGACGCGATCGCGTGACGTGCGCAATCTGCATAATCTGCAGATTTCGCTGGGAGCAATTTTGGGTCCTATTTTGACTCAGTTCTCGGCCCAGAACAGCAGATTAGAGCCAGAGAACATGCAAAAGCCAAAAACAACATTCATTCTAAACAGTTTTAGTTTTAGATCTAGTTTTTACTCCTCCTCTAGGTTTTTCTCTCTACACATTGATAGTTTTTAGGATTTGATTTTTTTACCACTTTTTGCATTGGGATACTGAGAAGAGTTATTACCTCATCAAGACTTCGTCATTCTAGTTCGTTTTCTTTACTTGGCTTTACTCTTCCATGTCCTTTGCTTTGTTAATTTTACCATTGGAATATTATTAGGATTTATTTAATACAAGGATTACTTTTATTTTTATTTGATTATTTTGATCTTTATTTACAATGTCTTTCTTTAATTCCTTTTCATATGTTATGAATTTTTCATTCACAATGAGCGAGTAGTTCCCTAACTTGATGGGGAGTTGATTGAAAGGAACCAATTGAGTTGGAAGGCTTAAAAGAGAAATTGTAATTGGGTTTATTGTTGGATTGCCCACTAGTCACTAACACCAAACCCTTTTAATTAAGTGGGTTGCAACTTGTGAACGGACATAGCATTCCACCTGTTTGACTTTCTCTTACATAGTAAAAGATAACTAAACAGGATAACCTTTAATTATCAATTAATCTAGAGAGTAATCCAACAACAGCGGGACTTCCAACTAATCAACTCCCAGTCAAGTCTTTTATTTACATTATTCAAATTCTCTAATTTTATTTCCTGTTTACTCAACTCAAACCTTTTTGAAAACATCTGATTAATAAAAATAACACACTTTTCTGCAACTCGTTGGGAGACGACCTGGGATTCATACTCCCAGTATTTCAATTTTAAATTTCTGTGACATCTTTCTAAATTGATAAGTGGATTTCGGGTGAATTAAGAACTATACTTGCAACGTACACATTTTAATAATTTTGAATTCACCAATTTCCGTCCCATCAGGCTCAACATAAATCAAAAGTTCACAAGAGTTCAAAGGCTCTTACCTTTCCCAACTTATTTGGATGGCAAAACCCAAAGCTAAGCAAGGATTAGAGTTAACCTAAACACCAAGAATCACAAAAACTCACTTAATCCCAAGCCCTATATACCTTATTGGGTGGGTATTGTAGAGCTCATCACAAGGAATGTGTAGTCGCTGACAGCATGCAAATCGAAGCACCGTAGCTCAAGATATTAGCTAGAGAAGAAGAGGATGAATAATGCTCTTGGGGTTTCTCTTCTTCTTCTTCTTCTCTTCAGCAATGTGTGGGTGTGTTTGAGTGTGTTATGAGTGATTGGGTTCATTAATGAACCTTTATATATGTTGGGCTTGGGCCTAACTTGGGCTCGGTCCAACCCATTAGCGTTTTTAGCCCGTTTGACCCAACTTCGGGCCAAACCTTTAAAATTAACGCCCAGTTTTCAACTTTTAACATTTTTCTAAGGTTTTTAACGGTTTTCACTTTTCTCGTACGGTACCGGGCAAACTTGAATCGGTTCAACCGGTTCAACTGCCGGTTAGCGGTTTTTCACGATTTTTCGTAAAAAACACATTTTCTGACTCAAAAAGACCCACTGACTCCAAAAGTCACCTTTAAATCCTCAAATTCTCTCTCTAACTTTCTGGAATCTAATTCGGGCAATATAATCACTTAATTAACTGATTGATTAGACGCGGTTTCTTACGGTAAACGAGGTTAGTTTGACCATATTTCGTTTCTACTCAGCTATTTTCCACGTATCACATTTGTAAACGTGATATGTGGTCATGTATTCGTGTCTTATATCGTTTACAGTATAAACAAGATATATATGACCAAACTTATCTCGTTTATTCTCAAATTAATGTATATCGTAATTAAAGTATATATTTTATTTATTTTAAAAAATCGATAAAAACTTTGACCCTGTAATAGATTATTATTCTTAATATATATAAAACAAATTGATCTAAATATCAAAAGAAGACAACGCACGGTATTTTAGAGTAAGATAAAGTAACATGTAAGTGTGGTCTTGTGTCTCGTAAAATATTCATCTACTCTGTATAATGAGAAAGTCATAGAAAAGTTAATAACTTAATATTTAATAGTGTACAATTAATATTACAGTTAACAATTAATACAAAGAAAAAAATATTTAAAAATTTTAAAAATAAAAATTCAAAATACAAATAAAAAACATCTTAAATCCAAATTTTAAAAAAATTATTTTTAATAAATTTTATACTAAATTTATTTAACAATCTAATACAATGTTAGTTAAAATTAACTGTTATAATATTAATTTTTTAGTTTCATTTTTCTATAATATAAATGTTAGAAACTATTTTAACATTCTCTCTCTTTTTTATCAGGTAAGGGTTTTTTGGTAATATTATTTTAAATAATAACAAAGATGTTATTTTACTGTAATAATTATGCATTAAAATAAACTAAAAAAGAAAAGAATTAAAAAGCATACATCATGAACAAACAATGCAACTACAAATGATTAGTCTTGTGCAAATATTTTATCTTGCGATCCGTTTACCTATTTAAGTTGTTGTTTGTTCTCTTTAATTAATTTTAATGTCAACTAACCTTTCTTGGTTTTAAAATAAAATTTCACTATTGAATAGGAAAATGTCAAAATACGAAGATAATAATTAAAATATTGTGAAATAAATCTAACAAATTTATGTTGATTATATACGGATCATTTTTTACTCGACACTTTTTAAATTTTATATTTGCGTGTTTCTTGGCTAAGTGTAAATCTGGATGAGATTGTGTTTGCTTTAATTATATTGACCCTTTTTTCTAAGAGGAAAGAATTATTATTATTTACATAGTTTGTAAATTTTAGAAAATAAAATAAAATATATTTTTTATAAATTAAACAAATCAATTTATAAAAAATTCATGTTATAAAATCACTAAAAAAAAAAACAAAGGCATCTTGATCCGTAACATTGTTAATCAAACAAAAAATCAAAATTTAAAATTTCAAACAAAGCGAAATTGGATAAAGGAATTTATGTTTTAACATTTAATTATATCATATGTATATTTTATAGAAATATTTTCCTTATTATCTCTAAATGTTTACTTATCTTAATATTCAAATGTTCAACTTATATTAGATGTGTTATTCGTTAACATCTACTTTTTATTCAAAAAAAAAAAAATATTCAAACATCATCACTTAGCATATAAATAAAAATCTTGGACAATAATCCTAAGACTGACTTATATACTTAATTCAGTATATAAACGTTATCTATATCTACATCTGCAATTTCTGATTATTCTTCTCTACTCACACGCTATTGTTTTCTTAGCTATAGCTACGGTTGTTCCTTGATTTAAATAGTTTTGGCTACTATGTTATAAATGGTAAAAATCTTGGCATGTGTTGTGTTCCACTTAGAGTTATAAAACGAGACCCTCGTGGATTTGTAATCTCAAATCCCTACAAATAGGGGGCAGGCCAACATGAGTGATCTAATTTTTGGGATGTCAAATTTTTGGGATGTCGAAAACAGTAGAGGCTCATCCCTAAGGCTATTATGTGGCTTTGTGGTAGGAACCAATAAATAGATAGATCTATGTCTTGTAGTTTGAGTAAACACATAGCTTTGTACCCAGAAATGGAAAGAAATATAAACATGTATGTACCTTTATTTATAGAATAATACTTTGGTCCCTCTATTCTTCTCTAGGGAACAAGAGGGCTCTCAAGTGCCATGTTCATTATTGTTTCGTATTTTTGCTACATTTGCTTTGAAGGGTGACAAAATATAATAGTGTCTCATCACTTCCAAACAAAAACTCCAACCCCTTCCGATTTCATTTGTTAATTAAATTAAACGGTAATGATATTTGATTTGGCATGTGCATTACAAAAACCACGCTCATTACTATTGGATTCAGGGGCAATCATTGCCTGTGATTTTTATCGGCAAACTTTATAACGGTTTGCGTGATAATTTTGTTGAAAAATAAACTTTAGCATCAGATTTAGCATTCTGCCAAAAAATACGATAATAAGAAATGACGCAAATTTTATTTATATTGGTGCACTTATTATTGTCAAATTTTTTGACAGAATAATCCGACGGTAATTCATTTAATTTTCTTAAAACGCATCATTTTGTTAAATGAAACAATTATTAAAGTCAATTTTTTTTTCGTATGGCAAAAAATCCGATAGAATTTAACTTGTTTAAACTATGTTTCATTTCTCTCTTTTAATTATATTAATTTTAATTTAAATTGTAATTTCTTATTTATTTACATTTTGAATATTTACAAAGTGATTAGGATTGTGATTTTATTTTTTAATTTGATGAAGTTTTGTTTTTCTTAGGTTACTTTGGTTAGGTTAATTTATCAAAATTATTTCATTAGTGTTTAGGGTTTATTTTGAGATTGTGTTAGTTTAGGATCTAAATGTCTTTCATTAGTTAGTAATAATGTTAATTTAGGTTATTCAGGGTTAGATGAAGTTATTTATTTTTAATTAGCTTAATTTATATTTAAGTTAAGTTAATTAATTTACGGTTTCTAAGTTACATTAATTAATTTAGTAAATTTATGATTGCTTGTTTTAAATTATGATTGCAATTGTTTGGTTTGTGAAAAAATGAGAATTGTGTTTGGTGAAGGGTTTTAATTTTAGAGAAAATTTTACCGAATTTTCATAAAAGGGTTTTAAAGATATGAGTTGAATTCTGTTCATGTTATTATTGAAATGTTTTGGTTTATAATAACTAAAAATATCATTTGGTGGATGTTTCTAATTATAAGCAAAATTTTGTCAAATTTCTAAAATAAAATTAATAAATTATAATCTTGGTTGAATTTTAGGTTGTTTGTGTTACAATAATTAGATGTGTAATTGATTCAAATAAGCCATTTCGTCAACTTTTCCAATGTCCAATTTAAACTCCGCAAAGTTGTTTACCAATTCCTCCTTTTAACTTCGCATCCAAGCAACCGTCAATGACTTCCTACTGAAGGCATCTGTACTACATTAGTTTTTCCGAGGTGATAACTTAGTTAAAAATCGTAACTTTTCAGTAACTCCATCCATCTTCTTTGGCGCATGTTGAGCTCTTTTTTATTAAAGATGTACTTAAGACTCTTATGATCAAAAAAGATTCTAAACTTTACTCCGTACAAGTAGTGTCTCCAAATTTTCAATGCAAATACAATCACCGTCAATTCTAAGTCATGAGTTGCATAATTTACCTCATGTGATAGCTGATGTGAAGCATAAGCTACCCCATTTCGGTGTTGCATTAACACACAATCCAATCCTTTCAACGAGGCGTCGCAATAAACCTCAAACGGTTCATGTGGTTTTGGTAGGATTAAAATTAGCGCTGAGGTCAATTTCTCCTTCAAGGTTTGGAAACTTTCCTCGTACTCTGATGTCCACACAAACGGTGTATCCTTCCGAGTTAGCTTAGTCATCGGCAACGCGATTTGCAAAAAATCCATGGATAAATCTTAGGTAATATCCAACTAATCCCAAGAAGCTCCTAATCTCAGTCACTGACATCGGTCTTCCCCATTCTATCACTACTTCAATTTTCGAAGGATCCACTACTATTTCTCCTTTACTCATTACATGTTCTAAGAATTTTACCTCCTCCTTCCAGACCTCGCACTTAGATAGTTTCGCATAAAGTTTCCTCTCCTTCAGAATTTCTAACACTATTCGCAGGTGCTTCTCATGATCTTTCACCATCTTTGAATATACCAGGATGTCATCTATGAACACCACTACAAACTTATCCCAAAAGGGAGGAAATACTCTGTTCATGTAATCCATGAACACAGTAGGTGCATTCATCAACCCAAAGGACATCGCCGCATATTCATAATGACTATAACGTGTTCTGAATGCAATTTATGCAATATCCCCCGCTTTTACTAGTATCTGAAGGAAACCTGACCTCAAAGCAATTTTCGAGAACACTCCAGCTCCTTGTAACTGATCCATTAAGTCATCAATCCTCAGCAATGGGTACTTGTTCTTCACTGTCACTTTGTTCAACTGTCGGTAGTACACATAAAGTCGCATTCCTCCATCTTTCTTTTTCACCAGTAAAACCGAGGCTCTTTACGGAGACACACTCTGTCAAACGAACCTCTTATTCAGAAGCTCCTCCAATTGAGTCTTGAGTTCAGCCAACTCTATCGGAGCCATCCTATACAGCACAATTAAAACTGAACCTGCTCCTGGCACTAAGTCTATCATGAATTCAATCTCCCTTTGAGGTGAAAATTTAAGAATATCTTCAGGAAACACTTTGGGAAAGTCTTTAACTACGGGAATTCGGTTTAACTTCTTCTTATTGCCTGATACATTTGTAGCTAAAAGTATATAACCTTGACATTCTTTCCAGCTACAGTTCACTATTACAAAGTTCAAGTAATAACTGATGTGTGAGCATCTTTTACCCTTTTTCCTTTCATTTTTCTAGTTATTTTTAGATAGATTTTATTTAATTTTACTTAATTTTAGTGCAAAAATCCTCTTTGGATGCTACTTTGAGTTGTTTCGGTATTTTTATGATATCAAATGAAATTCGGAGGAATCCGGCAGAGTTTGGAGCTAAAAAGGAAAAAGCTGGCAGCATCTCCCTGGGCGCTAAATGCCCAACTGGCGTTTAGTGCCAGCGAGGGACTCAGACTAGAACGCCATCACCCCTTCTAGGGTCATAAACGCCTAATATGGCATTTAATGACAGCAAGGTGATGACTTGCATCATCTACCCTTCTTTGTTGCATAAATAGGACCATAAAAGAGCATAAATCTCATTAGATCATTGCAATTCATGCATTATTTAATGAAATTATGGTACATTGCTTTGAGATGAGTTGTTCTGAATTTCAGGTGAAAAAAGACATCAAAAGGGGGAATAAAACAACAAAAATGAGCTAGGCGTGTGAAGCGGGCGTGTGAAGCGGGTGTGCCACTTAAAGTAAGCGCCACAAAACTGAACTAGCGTGCCATGCTAGGAGCTGGGCGTGGCACGCCAGTACTAAATTCTAGAGGAGGATTCTCGAGCATTCACATGGGCGTGGCACGTCAGGAACTGGGCGTGGCACGCTAGTACAAAGTTCTAGAGAGCAACAATGGAGGTCACTAAAGGGGGCGTGGCACGCCTGAACCATCACCTTCTATAGGCGTGCCACTTGGTATCGAAGGTGTGGCACGCCAGCATCAAAAAGTCACTTGGGCGTGCCACTTGAGGGACCAGGCATGGCACGCCAAGCTTGAGAAGTCCACAAATGTATGGGCGTCCCACTTGAGTAACATGGCGTGGCTCACTGGTATAAAATCCCAGAGAAGGGGCTGAAGGCCAATGAAGTCTGGGCGTGCCACTTGAGGTCGAAGGCGTGGCACGCCAGGCTCTCAATCCCACTTAGGCGTGCCACTTGAGTGACCAGGCGTGGCACGCCAATGCACAAAGAGGCCAAAGCAAGGGCCAGACGTGCCACTTGGTATCGAAGGCATGGCACGCCAGTCCAAGAATCTCACTATGGTGTGCCACTTGAGTGCTGGGCGTGGCACACCAGCTACTGAAACCATGGCAAGATCATGGGCGTGGCACACCAGCCTCTAGGCGTGGCACGCTGGTACAAGTTTCTAGAGAGGATGAAGGAGGCCAAACACATGGGCATGCCACTTGGCGTCGAGGGCGTGGCACGCCATCCACTATTCCTCATTTGGGCGTGCCACTTGAACCTCAAGCATGGCACGCCAGTGTCATTTATGAAGCAAAAGCCATTGGGGCGTGCCACTTGAGTTCGTGGAATGGCATGCCAAACAGAAGAGCCACTTGCTTACAAAGGGCGTGGCACGCCAGACCCCGGGCGTGCCACGCTAGTTCAACTTTCCAGAGAGCTTGATCAAGCGTGTAGCAAGGGCGTGGCACGCCAAACCCTGGGCTTGCCACGCTAGTTCAAGTCTCCAGAGGCAAGAAGAAGAGGAAAAAGGCTAGGGCGTGCCACTTAATCTCGAAGCCGTGACACGCCAGGCTACATTGGGCGTGCCACTTGAGCTCGAAGGCGTTGCACGCTAGGGATGTTATTGAAGAGGAGCGTGCCATTTGAGGGACCGGGCGTGGCACGCCAAGCCAGAATTGCAAGAGCACGTGGCACGTTACTAAAGCGCCAGCCACACGCCAGCTAGGAAGTCACACTTATTGAGTTTCTTTTCCCTCCGAATTATAATTTTCCTTTTTCACTTTTGTAATTCTTATATTTTGAGAGCTAGGAATAGTATATATACCCCCAAGAAGTACTGAAAAAGGGTTAATCAGTTAGAGAGCTAAGTTTTAGATCCACTTTTACACTTCATCATCTTCTTTACTTTTGAGTACTTTTCTTTGAGCTATAAGTAGCTAAATTCCCTCTCATTGAGAGAGGGAGCTCTGTTGTACTTGATGGATTGATGATAGTAAAATTCTTCTTCTCTTTATCTTCTCTTTGATTTGTTAGAAGGAATTTCGTTTTCCATGCATAGTGTTCAATTATCTTGGGAAAGAGATTGAATGCCAAAATGGGTTTCATGGGAACCTTGGAAAAGGAAACATGAAACCATGCTTGAAATCCCTTCTCACACATGAGTAGGATCTGGGTTTTGGTGTTTGGATATGGTGACATATAATCCTCCCTCTATGTGGACCTATGATGATGTGTGGTATAATCAGGGACCAAGCATATCTCTCTTTATGAACAATTAGACCAAGAAATTGGCTATTGATCAAGATCTGAGATATTGAGTCACCAAAGGATTGGGGCTCAATCAATCATGATAGTCAAGAGGTCAATGAGTTGCATGATTGAAGAGGATATAAGTTGGAATTGATCTAAAGAGACAGCATCTCCTGATCTCAATGAATTTCCCCATTCTTATCTACCACTTTCTTTATAGCTTGCTTTTACATTATGCAATTCCCCATTCCCATTTACAATTAAGTCATTTATGATTCTACACTTTACAATTCTGCCATTTTTATTTCTACAATTACAATCTATCTGTCCCGCTTGACTAATTCTTCAATTAATTAAAATTGCTCAAATTTACCAATCTCTGTGGATACGATCCCACTCCACTGTGGGTTATTACTTGACGATAATTTTGGTGCGCTTGCCAAAAAAGTGGATTCATAATAAAAAAATTTATGGTGGGTGAATCCAAAAAATTCATCAAGTTTTATGGCGCCGTTGCCGGGGATTGGTTTAAATTTGACAGTGATTTAATTTATTGGAGAGCTAGATTAAGCAATTTAATTTCCTTGTTATTCTATATTTTTTTAGTGCTCTTTTATTTTTTTCGTCTCTATTCTGATTTCTATCCTTTCTTTTTTTAGATTATTTTAGTTATCCATTGTCCATATTTCCACCCTTCTAACTGTTTGATTAATTGCATCAACAAAGCTAACCACTATTCTTAACAAGATTTTCTTTTACTTCACTTGTTCTCTGCATGTTATTTGCTAAGTGTATGACAAGTAGAAGAGGAGGAACTGTATCTCCCTTCGATAGTGAACCTGAGAGGACCTTCCTTAGATTAATGAGGGATGAAAGAGGCAAAGGCATAGTTGGAGAAGAAAAAGTAGAGGAAGATCTAGAAACCACTATGGAGGAAGAAGCACATAACCATGTTGGAGAGGAAGCTGGCAATCATGTTGGGCAAGAAATGAGAGTCTTAGGCTCCTATATCAACCCAAATTCAGGAAATTGTGGCAGCATCATCCTAAAGACAACAATCCATGCCAATAACTTTTAGTTGAAACCTCAAGTCATCACACTCGTCCAGAATAATTGTTCATATGGAGTAGGTGCCCAGGAGGACCCAAACCAACATCTCAATACATTCTTGAGGATCTGTGACTGATCAGCGGATAATTTATACGCTTTTTGGCATTGTTTTTAGGTAGTTTTTAATAGGTTCAAGCTACTTTTAGGGATGTTTTCATTAGTTTTTATGCTAAATTCACATTTCTAGACTTTACTATGAGTTTGTGTGTTTTTCTGTGATTTCAGGTATTTTCTGGCTGAAATTGAGGGACCTGAGCAAAACTCTGATAGGAGGCTGACAAAGGACTGCTGATGTTGTTGGAATCTGACCTCCCTGCACTCGAAATGGATTTTCTAGAGCTACAGAACTCCAAATGGCGCGCTCTCAACAGTGTTGGAAAGTAGACATCCAGAGATTTCCAGCAATATATAATAGTCTATACTTTTTTCGTGATTAGACGACGTAAATTGGCGCTCAACGCCAGTTCCATGCTACATTCTGGAGTCAAACGCCAGAAACACGTCACGAACCAGAGTTGAACGCCCAAAACACGTTACAACTTGGCGTTCAACTCCAAGAGAAGCCTCAACTCATGGATAGATCAAGCTCAGCCCAAACATACACCAAGTAGGCCCCGGAAGTGGATTTATGCATCAATTACTTACTTTTGTAAACCCTAGTAGCTAGTTTAGTATAAATAGGACTTTTTACTATCATATTAGACATCCTAGATAGTCTTTGGATCATTCGGTCTTGTGACCACGTTTGGGGGTTGGCCATTCGGCCATGCCTGGACCTTTCACTTATGTATTTTCAACGGTGGAGTTTCTACATACCATAGATTAAGGGTGTGGAGCTCTGCTGTACCTCAAGTTTTAATGCAATTACTATTATTTTCTATCCAATTCGATTTATTCCTGTTCTAAGATATTTGTTGCACTTCAACTTGATGAATGTGATGATCCGTGGCACTCATCATCATTCTTACCTATGAACGCACATGACTGACAACCACTTCCATTCTACCTTAGACCGGGCGCATATCTCTTGGATTCCTTGATCAAAATCTTCGTGGTATAAGCTAGAATTGATGGCGGCATTCATGGGAATCCGGAAAGTCTAAACTTGTCTATGGTTTTCCATGTAGGATTCCGGGATTGAATGACTATGACGAGCTTCAATCTCCTAAAGGCTAGGCGTTAGTGATAGATGCAAAAGAATCACTGGATTCTACTCCAACCTATTTGAGAACCGACAGATGATTAGCCGTGTTGTGACAGAGCATTTGGACCTTTTTCACTGAGAGGATGAGATGTAGCCATTGACAACGGTGATGCCCTACATACAGCTTGTCATGGAAAGGAGTAAGAAGGATTGGATGAATGTAATAAGAAAGTAGAGATTCGGAAGGAACACAGCACCTCCATGCACCTATCTGAAATTCCTACCATTAGATTACATGAGTAACTTTATCTTTATTTCCTGTTTATTTTATTTATCTTTTGAATATCTAATCCAATCATATTTGAATCAGCCTGACTGAGATCTACAAGATGACCATAGATTGCTTCATACCAACAATCTCTATGGGATCGACCCTTACTCACGTAAGGTATTACTTGGATGACCCAGTGCACTTGCTGGTTAGTTGTGCGGAGTTGTGACTAAGTGTAATCCACGTGTGAGAGCTACCAAACTATTGGAGCCATTGTTGATGATCACAATTTCATCCACCAATGACACTGTAAAGACCAATGGTGTACATCCGGACAACTACAAGCTACTTTTGTTCCCTTTCTCACTTAGAGACAAGGCAACAAAGTGGTTGGAAGCATTTCCCAAGGAGATCTTAACCACATGGGATGATGTTGTAAACAGATTCCTTGCAAGATTTTACCCTCCACAAAGAATTAACAGGCTAAGATTGAGATGCAAACTTTCAGACAACTAGATGGTGAAACACTCTATGAGGCCAAGGAGAGATTCAAAGATTTGACAAGAAGATGCCCACAAGAAATGTTCAATGAGTGGGTACAACTACACATCTTCTATGAAGGGTTGTCCTATGAATTAAAGAAGTTCGTGGATCATTCTTCAGGAGGCTCACTCAACAAGAAGAAAACCATTGAAGAAGCCAAAGATGTCATCGAGACTATAGCTGAAAATGAGTATTTCTATGCTTCAGAAAGAACTCAGAAGAAAGGAATGCTAGAACTCAATTCTGTGGATGCCTTGTTAGCTCAAAACAAGGCAATTGCAGCACAACTAGCAGCCTTAACCAAGAAGATGAAAGCTAATCAAGTCTCAGCCATTAAAGACCAAACTCCTCAACAAGAAGGAAGTACATCATAATCTGAAGGTGACTGGGAACAAGCTAATTATGTGAACAATTCATCCAGACCACCATATGACCCCAACTTCAAGACATACATCCTAGGCTGGAACCCAAATTTTGGGTGGGAAAACTGATGAGCGGATAATTTATACGCTTTTTGGCACTGTTTTTAGTATGTTTTTAGTACATTTTAGTTAGTTTTTAGTATATTTTTATTAGTTTTTATTTAAAATTCACTTTTCTGGGATTTACTATGAGTTTGTATGTTTTTCTGTGATTTCAGGTAATTTCTAGCTGAAATTGAGGGACCTGAGCAAAAATCTGATTCAGAGGCTGAAAAAGGACTCTAGATGTTGTTGGATTCTGACCTCCCTGTACTCGAAGTGGATTTTCTGGAGCTACAAAAGCCCAATTAGCGCGCTCCCAATTGCGTTGGAAAGTAGACATCCTGGGCTTTCCAGCAATATATAATAGTCTATACTTTTCCTGAGATTTGATGGCCCAAATCGGCGTTTCAAATCAGCTTCAGAATTCCCGGCGTTTAACGCCGGAACTGGCACAAAAATTGGAGTTAAACGCCCAAACTGGCACAAAAGCTGGCGTTTAACTCCAGGAAAAGTCTCTACACATGAAAGCTTCAATGCTCAGCCCAAGCACATACCAAGTGGACCCCGGAAGTGAATTTTTACGTCATTTACTCATTTCTGTATATCCTAGGTTACTAGTTCACTATAAATAGGATATTTTGACATTGTATCTTTACCTCATGACACATTACACGTTTCTTATTGTATCTTATACGGCATGACTTTCTAAACCCCATGGTTGGGGGTGAGGAGCTCTGCTGTGTCTTCATGGATTAATGCAATTACTACTGTTTTTCATTCAATCACGCTTGCTTCTATTCTAAGATATCACTTGTTCCTCAACTTGATGAATGTGATGATCCGTGACACTCATCATCATTCTCACCTATGAACGTGTGCCTGACAACCACCTCCGTTCTACTTTAGATTGAGTGAATATCTCTTGGATTCTTTAATCAAAATCTTCATGGTATAAGCTAGAATTGATGGCGGCATTCAAGAGAATCCGGAAGGTCTAAACCTTGTCTGTGGTATTCTGAGTAGGATTCAAGGATTGAATGACTGTGACGAGCTTCAAACTCCTGAGGGCTGGGCGTTAGTGACAGACGCAAATGAATCACTGGATTCTATTCCAACCTGATTGAGAACCGACAGATGATTAGCCGTGCTGTGACAGAGCGCGTTGAACATTTTCACTGAGAAGATGGGAGGTAGCCATTGACAATGGTGAAATCCTACATACAGCTTGCCATGGAAGGAGCCTTGTGTGCGTGAAGAAGAAGACACTAGGAAAGCAGAGATTCAGAAGATAGAGCATCTCTAAAACCTCAACCTGTTCTCCATTACTGCAAAACACAAGTATTTATTTCATGTTCTTTTACTTTTCACAATTAAACCTGAGAATTATTGATATCCTGAATAAGAGTTACAAGATAACCATAGCTTGCTTCAAGCCAACAATCTCCGTGGGATCAACCCTTACTCACGTAAGGTATTACTTGGACGACCCAGTGCACTTGCTGGTTAGTTGTGCGGAATTGCAAAAGTGTGATTGCAATTTCATGCACCAGAAACCAACAATGCCATAACCAGGACCACAACATACCTTATCCATCAAATCAACACAACACTCACAATCCCAATCATCAAACAAAGAATCATAGACCTTACCATAATTCACAAAACACATCATACCATGGCAACCAACCAACACACAACAATTACCATCATGACACACCACCCTCAACCATGCAACCATGTGAAATCAAGAGCAACTTTGAGAGAATGAAGGCTGTAATAGCACAACTATCATCACAGCTTACAAGAGCCGTCTCCACCCTTATGAAGAGACAAATGCAGACTGATAGAATGATAAACGCCAATCAAGAAGAATACAGGTCAAATCTGAAAAATCAAGGCGCAGTAATCTCAAAGTTAGAAGCGCAAGAAGGGATCTTATCCAAGCGAATCGCAATGCCCACACACATTTTCCAGTGATACTATGGCCAACCCGAGAGGGGAATGTAAGGCCATTACACTTAGAAGTGGGAAGGTTGTAGAAGAAGGAACCCCAAGCAAAGACAACCATGAAGAAGAAGTTGCAGAAAAGTATGAAAACAAGAATAAAGAAGAGACCCTTGCTCCATCCTCATCAAAATTAGTCTTGAAGCTTTATGTGCCAAAGGCACCATACCCACAAAGGCTGGGAAAAGATGGGAAGGATGGCCAATTCTCTAAGTTCTTAGAGATCTACAAGAAGCTCTAAATTAACATACCATTTGCTGAGGCATTGGAGCAGATGCCATTTTATGCCAAATTCTTGAAAGAGCTCATAACAAGAAAAAGGAACTGGGGGCAAAGGAGACCATAGTACTAACTGAGGAATGCAGCGCCATCATACAAAAGAAGCTACCTTAGAAGATGAAGGACCCAGGGAGTTTCCAAATTCCTTGCATCATAGGGAATATCACTATTGAAAAAGCCTTGTGTGATCTGTGAGCTAGCATAAATCTCATGTCCCTAACCATGATGAGAAGGATGAAGATTGAGGAAGCCAAGCCAATAAGGATGCCACTCTAATTGGCTAATAGAACATTCAAGTTTTCACATGGGGTAGTGGAAGATTTGTTGGTGAAAGTGGGAGAATTCATTTTCCCAGCTGATTTTATTATGCTGGACATGGAAGAAGAGGCCAACACATCAATCATCCTAGGAAGGCCATTCCTAGCTACTGCCGGAGCCATTCTTGATGTGCAAAAAGGGGAACTAGTCTTGAGATTGCATGAAGAAAAGATGGTTTTCAATGCCTTTAAGGCAATGAGTTACCCCAATGAATCCATAGGAGAATGCATGATGGTAGACACCATAGAACAGATAGTTCAAGAAGTTTTAGAAGAAGAACAATGTGAAGGAACTATGGAGCTAGAACAACAAGCATCAAGTGGAGAACTACCACAAGGAATCATGAAGAATTCAATCATACCAACCCCCACGGACAACAAAGAAGTAGAGGCACCGAAACTAGAGCTGAAGACCTTACCACCAAGCTTGAAATATGCATACTTGGGTGACAACAACACTTACCCAGTGATCATCAATTCAAGCTTGAGTAAGGAACAAGAAGAGGAACTTATCCAAGTGCTGAGACAACACAAAGATGTTATAGGCTGGACACATTCAGATTTAAAAGGGATCAGTCCTTCAATGTGCATGCACAAGATTCTACTTGAGAAAGATGCCAAACCTTCAAGGCAACAACAAAGGAGGCTGAATCCAACCATGAATGAAGTAGTTCAAAAAGAAGTGTTGAAGTTGTGGCAAGCAAGGGTGATTTACCCCATCTCAGACAGCCCTTGGGTAAGCCCGGTGTAAGTAGTCCCAAAGAAGGGAGGGATCACTGTTGTGTCAAATGAAAAGAATGAACTGATACCCACAAGGACAATGACCGGATGGTGCATGTGCATTAACTATCAGAAACTCAATGAAGCTACTCGGAAAGACCACTTTCCCCTTCCCTTCAAGGACCAGATGCTTGAAAGACTCGCAGGGCATGAATACTACTGCTTCCTGGACGGTTATTCTGGCTACAACCAAATAGGTGTAGACCCCAAGGACCAGGAGAAAACCTCTTTTACTTGTCCTTATGGAGTTTTTACTTACCGGAGGATGCCCTTTGGATTGTGCAATGCACCTGCAATATTCCAAAAGTGCATGCTCTCCATATTTTCAGACATTGTTGAGAATTTCATAGAAGTATTCATGGATGACTTTTCCATGTTTGGAAATTCATATTTTGATTGCCTATGTCATCTTGCCGTAGTGCTAAACAGGTGCCAAGAAACCAACTTGGTTTTAAACTGGGAGAAGTGCCATTTTATGGTAACTAAAGGGGTGGTTCTTGGTCACAAGATTTCTAAAAATGGCATAGAAGTGGACAAGGCAAAGGTGAAAGTAATAGAGAAGTTACCTCCACCTTGCAATGTCAAGGCAATCAAAAGCTTTTTGGGACACGCTGGGTTCTATAGGAGGTTTATTAAAGATTTTTCAAAGATTGCAAAACCTCTTAGCAACCTACTTGTCTCAAATACTCCCTTTGTTTTTGATAGAGAGTGCATGGTAGCCTTTCATGAGCTTAAGAAGAGACTCTCCTTTGCACCTATTATAGCACCACCAAGCTGGGATCCTCCCTTCGAATTAATGTGTGATGCATCTGATTTTGCTGTTGGTGCCATTCTAGGACAGAGAAAAGACAAGCTAGTACCTTGGTGCACGAAATTGTGATCATCAACAATGGCGCCAAAAACTTGGTAGCGCTCTCAAATGTGAATCACACTTAGTCACAACTCCGCACAACTAACCAGCAAGTGCACTGGGTCATCCAAGTAATACCTTACGTGATTAAGGGTCGATCCCACAGAGATTGTTGGTATGAAGCAAGCTATGGTCATCTTGTAAATCCCAGTCAAGCAGATTCAACTGTATTAAGAAATTATAGTAAACGAAATTAAATAAAATAGGATAGAGTTACTCATGTAATTTAATGGTGGGGATTTCAGATAAGTATATGGAGGTGCTGTGTTCCTTCCGAATCTCTGCTTTCCTACTGCTTTTATCCAATCTTTGTCACTCCTTTCTATGGCAAGCTGTATGGGGCATCACCATTGTCAATGGCTACATCCCATCCTCTCAGTGAAAAAGGTCCAAATGCTCTGTCACGGCACGGCTAATCATCTGTCGGTTCTCGATCATGTTGGAATAGAATCCATTGATTCTTTTGCGTTTGTCATCAGGCCCAACAATCACGAGTTTGAAGCTCGTCACAGTCATTCAATCCCATAATCCTACTCGGAATACCACAGACAAGGTTTAGACTTTCCGGATTCTCATGAATGCCGCCATCAATTCTAGCTTATACCACGAAGACTCTGATCTCACGGAATGGAAGGCTTGGTTGTCAGGCGAAGGGCAACCATGCATCGTGTATCAGGAATCCAAGAGATATGCATCCTAGCTCTCGCTTGTAGAACGGAAGTGGTTGTCAGGCACGCTGAGGTACAGCAGAGCTCCACACCCTTAATCTATGGTGTGTAGAAACTCCACCGTTGAAAATAGATAAGTGATAAAGGTCCAGGCATGGCCGAATGGCTCGCCCCCAACGTCTAAGATCGCATAAACTGATCAAAGATGTCTAATACAATAGTAAACTATCCTATTTATACTAGACTAGCTACTAGGGTTTACGTAAGTAAGTAATTGATGCATAAATCTACTTCTGGGGCCCACTTGGTGTGTGTTTGGGCTGAGCTTGATCTTTACAAGAGCTGAGGCTTCTTTTGGAGTTGAACGCCAAGTTGTAACGTGTTTTTGGCGTTCAACTCTGATTCGTGACGTGTTTCTGGCGTTTGACTCCAGAATGCAGCATGGAACTGGCATTGAGCACTAGTTTACGTTGTCTAATCACGAATAAACTATGGACTATTATATATTGCTGGAAAGCTCTGGATGTCTACTTTCCAAAGCCGTTAAGAGCGTGCCATTTGGAGTTCTGTAGCTCTAGAAAATCCATTTCGAGTTTAGGGAGGTCAGATTCCAACAGCATCAGCAGTCCTTTGTCAGCCTTCTGTCAGAGTTTTGTTCAGGTCCCTCAATTTCAGCCAGAAAATACCTGAAATCACAGAAAAACACAAAAAATCATAGTAAAGTCCAGAAATTTGAATTTAGCATAAAAACTAATGAAAACATCCCTAAAAGTAACTAGATCATACTAAAAACTACCTAAAATAATGCCAAAAAGCGTATAAATTATTCGCTCATCACAACACCAAACTTAAATTGTTGCTTGTCCCCAAGCAACTGAAAATCAATTAGGATAAAAAGAAGAGAATATACTATAAATCTCAAAATATCAATGAATATTAATTCTAATTAGATGAGCGGGACTTGTAGCTTTTTGCTTCTGAACAGTTTTGGTATCTCACTTTTTCCTTTGAAGTTCAGAATGATTGGCTTCTCTAGGAACTTAGAATTTCGGATAGTGTTATTGATTCTCCTAGTTAAGTATGTTGATTCTTGAAAAGCTCTTAAGCACACTCTTTTTGCTTTAGATCACAACTTTAACCACTCAGTCTCAAGCTTTTCACTTAGACCTGCATGCCACAAGCACATGGTTAGGGACAGCTTGATTTAGCCACTGAGGCCTGGATTTTATTTCCTTGGGCCCTCCTATCCATTGATGCTCAAAGCCTTGGATCCTTTTTACCCTTGCCATTTGGTATTAAGGGCTATTGGCTTTTTCTGCTTGCTTTTTCTTTTTCTTTCTAAATTTTTTTTGGCCAATATTTTTTTTCGCATGCTTTTGTTTTTTACTGCTTTTTCTTGCTTCAAGAATCAATTTCATGATTTTTCAGATCGTCAATAACATTTCTCTTTGTTCATCATTCTTTTAAGAGCCAACAACTTTAACATTCATAAATAACAAGATAAAAAATATGCACTGTTCAAGCATTCATTCAGAGATCAAAAAGTATTGTCACCACATCAATATAATTAAACTAATTTCAAGGATAAATTCGAAACTCATGTACTTCTTGTTCTTTTGTATTAAAAACATTTTTCATTTTAAGAAAGGTGAAGGATTCATGGAATTATTCATGGCCTTAAGACATAGTTACTAAATACTAATGATTATGAAGTAGAGACACAAAACATAAACAAACATATAGCATAAAAATCGAAAAACAGAGAATTAAGAACAAGGAAGTTAAGGAATGAGTCCACCTTAGTGAGGGTGGCGCCTTCTTGAAGAACCAATGGTGCTCTTTGAGCTCCTCTATGTTTCTTCCTTGCTTTTGTTGTTTGATCCCTAGTGATTTTGGTGCTCCTATCCTTAGTTGCTCCCGATAGTTGTGTGGAGGACAATTTATCCCCTGAGGTATCTCAGGGATCTCTTGATTTGCAGTCAAATGTTCTACCACTGAGCTATAGACCCTTGAGATGAATCTCTCCATCTCCTATGACTCGGAAGTGGAAGGTTTTGTCTTCCCTTTCCTCTTTTTAGAGGTTTCTCTGGCCTTAGGTGCCATCAATGGTTATGGAAAAACAAAAAAGCATCCTCCTTGCATTATTATTTTCGGCTGCCATCTCCTCTTCCTTTTCGAAAATTTCTGTAAGGTTGTCTCTGGATTGTTGTAATTTAGCTTCTCTTAGTTTCCTCTTCAGAGTCCTTTCAGGTTCAGGATCTGCCTCAACAAGAATATTCTTGTCCTTGCTCCTGCTCATATGAAAAAGAAGGGAACATAAAATAATAATAGGGATCCTCTTTATCCAGATATAGAGGTTCCTTTGTGTGAGTAGAAGAGAAGAAGAATAAGAATGAAGAAGGAGAAGAGAAAAATTCGAACACAGAGGAGAAGAGGGGGTTCAAATTTTAAGATGAAGAGAAGTGTTAGTAGATAATTAAAATAAATAGAAGGGGATGAGGGGGAGAGAAATTCGAAAATAATTTTGAAAAATGGGTTAGTAATTTCGAAAATTACTTTTGAAAAGGAGTTAATGATTTTCGAAAATTAATAGTGAAATAAAATTAAAATTAAAATTTGAAACAATTAGTTAATTAAAAAGAATTTTGAAAAAGGGGTGAGATATTTTCGAAAATTAGAGAGGGAAGAGTAGTTAGGTGGTTTTGAAAAAGATAAGAAACAAACAAAAAGTCAAATAGTTAGTTGAAAAAGATATTAAAATCAAATTTGAAAAGATAAAAAGATACGAAGTTAGATAAGATATTTTGAAATCAAATTTTTGAAAAAGATAAAATTTTGAAAAAGATATGATAAAAAGATATGATTAAAAAGATATGGTTGAAAAAGATATAATTTTTAAAATTAAAATTAATTACTTGACTAACAAGAAACTAAAAGATAAGATTCTAGAATTTAAAGATTGAACCTTTCTTAACAAGAAAGTAACAAACTTCAAATTTTTGAATCAATCACATTAATTGTTAGTAAAGCTTGAATTTTTAAAAAAATTTTGAAAAATAGTAAAAAAATGAAAAATATTTGATTTTTGAAAAAGTTTTGAAAAGATAAGATTTTTAAAATTGAAAATTTGACTTGACTTACAAGAAACAACTAATTTTAAAATTTTTTGACTAAGTCAACTCAACTTTTCGAAAATTATGGGCAAATTAAGGAAAAGATATTTTTTGATTTTTTTTTAATTTTTAATGATGAAAGAGAAAAACAACTAAAATGACTCACAACATGAAAATTATAAATCAAAACACATGATGCATGTAAGAACACTATGAATGTCAAGATGAACATCAAGAACATATTTTTGAAAATTTTTTTATGCAAAGAAAACATGCAAGACACCAAACTTAGAAATCTTTAATGCTTAGACACTATGAATGCAAAAATGCACATGAAAAACAATAAACAACACAAAACAAGAAAATTTAAAGATCAAACAAGAAGACTTACCAAGAACAACTTGAAGATCATGAAGAACACTATGAATGCATGAATTTTCGAAAATTTCAAGAAATTTTTAAAACATGCAATTGACATCAAACTTAAACATTGACACTAGACTCAAACAAGAAACAAAAAATATTTTTGGTTTTTAAGATTTTATTAATTTTTTTGTATTTTCTTTTATTTTTTCGAAAAAATTAATTTGAAGAAAAGAATAAGGAAATTCAAAATTTTTAATGAGAATTCCAAGAATCTTAGCAATGTTAGTCTAAAGCTCCGGTCCAGGAATTAGACATGGCTTCATAGCCAGCCAAGCTTTTCGCAAAAGCTTCAGTCCAAAACACTAGACATGGCCAATGGCTAGCCAAGCTTTAATTGAAACATCCTATACAGTAGCCAATTTGTTGAGAAAGACAAAGAAGCTCTTCTCTAAGGATGAGTGAAACCTTGGTCCAAACGAATTTAGACATGGCTTTTACAACCAGCCAGGCTTCAACATGCTTTATGAAACTCTAGAATTCATTCTTAAAAATTTAGAACAATTTTCGAAAATAGATGAGAAATTTTTGAAAAATATTTTTGAAAACTTTTTGAAAAGAAAATAAAAAAGAAAATTACCTAATCTGAGCAACAAGATGAACCGTTAGTTGTCCATACTCGAACAATCCCGGACAACGGCGCCAAAAACTTGGTGCACGAAATTGTGATCATCAACAATGGCACCAAAAACTTGGTAGCGCTCTCAAATGTGAATCACACTTAGTCACAACTCCGCACAACTAACCAGCAAGTGCACTGGGTCATCCAAGTAATACCTTACGTGAGTAAGGGTCGATCCCACAGAGATTGTTGGTATGAAGCAAGCTATGGTTATCTTGTAAATCCCAGTCAGGCGGATTCAACTGTATTAAGAAATTATAGTAAACGAAAATAAATAAAATTGGATATAGTTACTCATGTAATTCAATGGTGGGGATTTCAGATAAGTATATGGAGGTGCTGTGTTCCTTTCGAATCTCTGCTTTCCTACTGCTTTTTATCCAATCTTTGTCACTCCTTTCTATGGCAAGCTGTATGTAGGGCATCACCGTTGTCAATGGCCACATCCCATCCTCTCAGTGAAAAAGGTCCAAATGCTCTGTCACGGCACGGCTAATCATCTGTCGGTTCTCGATCATGTTGGAATAAAATCCATTGATTCTTTTGCGTTTGTCATCACGCCCAACAATCGCGAGTTTGAAACTCGTCACAGTCATTCAATCCCAGAATCCTTCTCGGAATACCACAGACAAGGTTTAGACTTTCCGGATTCCCATGAATGCCGCCATCAATTCTAGCTTATACCACGAAGACTCTGATCTCACGGAATGGAAGGCTAGGTTGTCAGGCGAGGGGCAACCATGCGTCGTGCATCAGGAATCCAAGAGATACACACTCTAGCTCTCGCTTGTAGAACGGAGGTGGTTGTCAGGCACGCGTTCATAAGGATGGATTATGATGAGTGTCACGGATCATCACATCCATCAGGTTGAAGTACGAATGGTATCTTAGAACAGGAATAAATCGAATTAAATAGAAAATAGTAGTAATTGCATTAAAACTTGAGGTACAGCAGAGCTCCACACCCTTAATCTATGGTGTGTAGAAGCTCCACCGTTGAAAATACATAAGTGATGAAGGTCCAGGCATGGCCGAATGGCCAGCTCCCAATGTCTAAGATCGCATAAACTGATCAAAGATGTCTAATACAATAGTAAACTATCCTATTTATACTAGACTAGCTACTAGGGTTTACAAAAGTAAGTAATTGATGCATAAATCCACTTCCGGGGCCCACTTTATATGTGTTTGGGCTGAGCTTGATCTTTACACGAGCTGAGGCTTCTTTTGGAGTTGAACGCCAAGTTGTAACATGTTTTTGGCGTTCAACTCTGGTTCGTGACGTGTTTCTAGCGTTTGACTCTAGAATGCAGCATGGAACTGGCGTTGAGCGCCAGTTTACGTTGTCTAATCACGAATAAAGTATGACTATTATATATTGCTAGAAAGCTCTGGATGTCTACTTTCCAACGCCGTTGAGAGCGCACTATTTGGAGTTCTGTAGCTCCAGAAAATCCATTTCGAGTTTAGGGAGGTCAGATTCCAACAGCATCAGCAGTCCTTTGTCAGCCTTCTATCAGAGTTTTGCTCAGGTCCCTCAATTTCAGCCAGAAAATACTTGAAATCACAGAAAAACACACAAACTTATAGTAAAGTCCAGAAATGTGAATTTAGCATAAAAACTAATGAAAACATCCCTAAAAGTAACTAGATCATACTAAAAACTACCTAAAAACAATGCCAAAAAGCGTATAAATTATTCGTTCATCATACCTGTTATTTACTATGCTAGCAAGGTACTTAATGAGAATCAAAGAAACTACACCACAACAGAGAAAGAACTTTTAGCCATAGTCTTTGCTTTTGATAAGTTTAGATAATATCTTATTGGCTCTAAAGTAATTGTATTCACTGATCATGCAGCACTCAAATACTTGCTTACCAAACAAGAATGTAAGCCCAGATTAATAAGATGGATTCTACTACTCTAAGAGTTTGACATTAAGATTAAAGATAGGAGCGGAGCAGAGAACAAGGTAGCTGACCACCTCTCAAGAATTCCACAAGAAGAAGAAGAGAATCATCAAGTTACAGTAAATGAAAGCTTCCCTGATGAGCAGTTGATGATGGTCCAAGTAGCCCCTTGGTTTGCTGACATAGCTAACTTCAAGGCTATTGGGGAGCTACCAACCAACATCAACAAACACATGAGGAGAAAGCTAATCAAGGATGCTAAACACTACATTTGGGATGACCCCTACTTGTTCAAGAAGTGTGCTGATGGAATCTTGAGAAGGTGTATCTCCCATGAAGAAGGGCAGGAAGTGTTGTGGCAGTGCCATGGATCCGCATATAGAGACCACTTCAGTGGAGAAAGAACAGCAGCAAAGGTGCTTCAATCTGGATTTTACTGGCCAACAATGTTCAAGGATGCTAAGGAATTGGTGTCAAGATGTGATGAGTGCCAAAGAGCTGGTAATCTAACCAAGAGAAATGAGATGCCATAGCAATTCATACTAGAGCTTGAACTATTTGATATATGGGGTATCGACTTTATGGGACCCTTCCCAACCTCCTACTCAAATAGTTACATATTGGTGGCTGTGGATTATGTCTCAAGATGGTAGTCACTACGACAAACGACAATAAGATTGTGATAAGCTTCTTGAGAAGGAACATCTTCAGCAGATTTGGAGTTCCTAGAGCCCTCATTAGTGATGGAGGGACACACTTCTGAAACAAACAACTTGAGACACTTCTTTTCAGGTATGGAGTCAAGAACAAGGTGGCAACTCCATACCATCCACAGACAAACAGGAAAGCCGAGATTTCAAACAGGGAACTAAAAAGAATTCTTGAAAAAATTGTTGAAAGCTCAAGAAAGGACTGGTCCAAGAAGTTGGACGATGCCTTATGGGCCTACAGGACAGCCTACAAGATACCCATTGGGATGTCCCCATACCAACTGGTATATGGTAAGGCTTGCCACTTACCAGTTGAGCTTGAGCATAGAGCGTTTTGGGCTCTAAAAATACTAAACTATGATGAGCAAGCTGCTGGAGAAAGAAGATTAATGCAACTCAATGAGCTGGAGGAATTTAGAAATCAAGCATATGACAATGCAAAAATCTACAAAGAGAACACAAAAAGGTGGCATGATCAGAGGATAGCAAGGAGAGAATTCACTGAAGGACAAAAGGTGCTACTGTACAACTCAAGACTCAAGTTCTTCCCCGGGAAACTCAAGTCTCGATGGTCAGGACCCTTCACCATACTCAAGGTGTTTCCCTATGGTCATGTAGAGCTCATGGAGGACAAGACTCAGAGAACTTTCACTGTCAATGGCCATAGACTCAAACATTACTTGGGAGGCTCCTTGGAGGAGTAGAGAGTAAGCTACAAGCTCAACTAAAGATGGAGGAGTGTCAAGCTAGTGACAATAAAGAAGCGCTAGTTGGGAGGCACCCCAACACTTTATCCTTTTGATTTATTGATTTTTTTTCTTAGAAGTAGTTTAAAATTCATTGCTTAGGATAGTTTAAGTTTTAGTTTCACACACTTGTGTTGCATTACCATTTAGAATTAGATTGCAAGTGGTAGATTAAGAAGTTTAAATATCAGTTTTGATAGTTAGGATACCCTGACATCCTTTTGTCTCTTTTATTCCGGAATTGCAACTTGATGAATACATTTACTAATGATGAGTAAGTGGGCTGAGAACTAACTAAAAGGCTAAGTTTAGTGTGGCCACTCACCCACTTAATCTAGACTTACAACCATTTTGATAACTTGATTTTGAAGAGTAAGTCCAGAGATTAAGTTTGGTGTGACCACCACCATACAAGGATCACCTAGCAAGCCCAATTTTACTCAATCTGAAAGCACTTGATATTTTGGCAAGAGCATGAACGTGGTTTAATGTGTTCAGAAGAGGTTAGAAAAAGAAGAAAATGAAAAGATTGGAGTTATTTCATCTTTATGAACACATTAAATACACAATGATGAAACCAATTTACTATGATGCAATAGGATTAAGTTTGGTGTCCCAAGGGACACCCATCAGTTGCAATCCCACTTACCCATGATAAGAAGGAATGTGAAGGATTCTTTTGTCATTACTAACGGGGTTTCAGTTTCATTTTCAAGAGAAAAGATGGGACCCACATGGTGAATAACTCATAAAGCAAAGAAGTCAAAGTGTACTTACACTTTGGAACTCAACACATACAGGGAGGCACAGTGAGATACGGGTTGGCGCCTCTTCCCACGCTAGGCGACACTCCCCACGTGGGAAAACATTGAATTCTTTTTATTTCCCACCATTCAAACCACACTCTTCACCCTTTATAAAAGCCTCACTCTCCCAACTCTTCTCCCACTTCAAACCCCTAATCACACACGAAAAAGAATCCAAACATTCTGCTTCTTCTTTTCTCTTTTTCACCTTCCATTACCTCTCTTCCCCCTACTTCTTTTCCCTTTTATTGATTGAGACAATCAAGTCCTAAGTTTGGTGTTGGAGCAAACTCTATTTTGCTTGTGTTTTCTTGCAACATCCCAGAACAATTTTTTTTTCACAACCTCAAACACATTCTCTCAACTCAATGGCACCACCAAAAAGCTCAGCCTCATAGAAAAGGAAAACCAAGGAACCAACTTCTGGATCCTTAAGTTCAACTTTCAATGAATACAAGTTTTTCTCCGCATTCAACCAAAATCAATTCTATAGTTGGGTGAGTAAGAGGGAAATCATCCTAGAGGTTGGGTTCCAATTAGGAAGGAATGAGCATCTTAAGATCAACATTGAGATTAACAATAGGGGCTGGACACTCCTATGCAACCCACCAAGGAAGGTAGTAGAGAGCGTGGTAAGGGAGTTTTATGCTAACACTGTGCCGCAGCCAGGACAACCTTATGGCTACATTAGCTGTGTGAGGGGGAAGTTCATTGACTATAGCCCCTCCAGCATAGAGAGGATGCTAATGGTAAAGAGGACAAGCTCCACCCGGAGCTATGAAGAAAGAATGAAGCAACAAGACCCTGGATTTGATTAAATCCTGAATGAGATTTGCGTGCTAAATGTGTAATGGATAAATGACAAGGATGGATACCCAACCAATTGAGAAGAAGGGATCTGAGCCTCCAAGCTAGAGGGTGGATGGATTTTGTTAGAAGATCCCTAATCCCCATATCCAATACTTCAGAGGTGACCAAGGAGAGAGCCATTCTCATATAAAGCATCATGAAATGTGAGAATGTCAATGTGGGGGAGCTAATTGCCAACAACATTAACAAAGTGCTAAAAATCACTAGTGACAACACAAGGTTGGCATTCCCCAACATCATACAGAGGTTATGTGATGAAGCTGGAGTTGAGAAAATCATTGATGATGTGCTAGTGAAACAAGACAAGCCTATAACTGCCAAGAAGATAGCCAAAGTGTTGGCTGTCAACCCACTTCAGAGGGCCAGAGAGCATAGAGCTCATGCTCATATGCCACAACAACAACAACAACAACAACAACAACAACAACAAGAGGCAGAAGAGCAACCACACTTTCTAGCACTTCAACCACCACCACCACAATACCAATACCAACAATTTTCTGAAGGATTCAACTGGGAACAACTGCAAGGAGATGTACACAAAATGAAGGGAGACCTACATCACCTGAGAGAAGATGTCAACCAATTCAAAGACTATCAACAAAAGCAATGGGACCAAGTCAATGAGAACATACAATAACTCTAAGGGAGTTGGGAGCAATTGAAAGAGCAACAAGGGCAAATTGACTGGAGAGAAGTGCAAGGCAGCCTAGGAATGATTCTAGAGCACCAACTACATCAAATGGGGAGCCTAGCTGAGTTCAGACATCTTTATGATGCCAGAACTTTAGCAACGGAGGACTATGACTGCTATGTACAAACAAATTTGAGCTACTTGTGCAATGCAGTAGCCAACATGAACCCCAATTACCCCACCTATATGCAGAAAATGGAGGAACTTAGTGCACGGCAGGAAGAAATTACGTACCAACACAAGGAAAATGTGAAATCTTATATGAGAAGGCTGTGATTTTGGAAACCCAAGAGCAAAAAGGCACAAGAAGGATCCTCCAAGAAGGAAGAAGATGACTCCTCCACTTCCAAGAAGAAGGAAAAAGGAAAGGGGCCAATGAACTGAAGATTTAAGCTGCTCAAGGTTGTTAAGTCCCATGGTTGACACTCTCTAATTTCTGAATCATGTTTAAGCTTTTGTTTGATTTACTTTCTCTCAAAAATAAATAGTCATGCTAGGGTAGTTTATGTTTTCTGCTTAGTTTTATTTCATGCTTAAAGTCCTTTATGAGTCCTTTAAACTACAAGAAAGAAAATGCAATGTATTTCAAGTCTTCCTTTTCAACATAAATAAAGTAGAGCTTGTCTCCATAAAAGTTGCCATGAGCTGTGCAAAAACAAGAGTAAGAGAGACCAAGGCCAAGAGAGATTATTGAACAAACTAAGAAACAAGGAACTAAGTGTAGAACCTTGAATGAACTAATAAGAAAATGAGTCATGGAAAGCAACTAGTCTTAGAAGGTATAACAAGAAAAAGTTAAGGGGTGCTCCTTTAATATCCATAGAACCAAGAAGTAGTAAGCAATAAAGACCCAAGGCTCTGAGCATCAACTACTAGGATGGGAAAGAAACATTAAAAAGCTCAAAAAGAGTTAAAGATCCTAGTAGATGCTTGTGGTGGAGATATGTCAAGAAGAGACCTGGGCAAGTAAATCCTTAGGGGTGTTTCAACACCTAGTATCCTAAAACCTAATTGAAAGCCTAATTAAAGGGTTGTCTTGAGACAAAACACTTAGAGTTGTGGTCAAGAAAATACAACCAAAAAGAAAGTGAAACAACTCTTACTACTCAAAGGTGACAATCAATAGAATGGACCCCTGAAGCTTATACTTGAAAGAACCCTCAAAGATCTAAGAGTTCTTTATGACATTAAAACATTCATACATGTGTTGAACACTTAGTCCTACCCTTAGTCATGTTGCATTCATTCAAGGCCAAGGTCTCAATTCATAACAGGCCTACTCACATTGATTTGCTTAGGACAAGCAAAGCTTAAGTTTGGTGTTGTGATGACTTGCATCATCTACCCTTCTTTCTTGCATAAAGAGGACCATAAAAGAGCATAAATCTCATTAGATCATTGTAATTTATGCATTATTTGATGAATATTATGGTACATTGCTTTGAGATGAGTTGTGCTAAATTTTAGGTGAAATTGTAATAACACTTTTTGCAATCCGCACAACTAACCAGCAAGTGCACTGGGTCGTCCAAGTAATACCTTACGTGAGTAAGGGTCGAATCCCACGGAGATTGTTGGTTTGAAGCAAGCTATGTTTATCTTATTATTCTTAGTCAGGATGCCAACAACAGTGTTTTTCAAGTTCAGTGAAGAAAGGGAAAATGGCATAAAATAAATACTTGTTATGCAGTAATGGAGAATAGGTTGGAGTTTTGGAGATGCTTTGTCTGATTTATTCCTGTAATGTAATATTCCATCCATGGAAAAGTGCAAAGTTCCCTCCATGGCAAGCTGTATGTAGGGTGTCAC